>NC_046620.1:1229699-1412318 GCF_900324465.2 Anabas testudineus
ATCATTCTTATTATATTATATATATAGGAGACACACCTTTTCTTTAGAAACTCCCTCAGTTCTCTTTGTTTCTGGAGTGTTCTGTTATAAACCAACTGGACAAGAGATTAACAAACAAAGGGATTTTATACCAACCTGAAATAGAAAGTACCAAACAGAAAATCACTGCTAAACGCAGGAAAACAAAGTCTGAGGCAAAGTCCAGGGTGTAACAAAAGGTGATGAATCCAAGTACAAACTGCTTTTAAAGGAAAGGAGACAAACAGGTGAAATGAATCTATAATCAGGGCCCAGGAGGGTGGAGAGTGAGGAAGTCCAAATAAGTGTAAACAGGAAGGAAACAAAACCAACTGAAAGGTGAAGAAGCAGAAATAGAAACATCCAGTATGTGTCCAGTTATATTTGTATTATATATATTATAATATAATATGATATAATATAACAGTACATGTCCAGTTATATTTGTATTATATATATGATAATATAATATGATATAATATAACAGTACATGTCCAGTTATATTTGTATTATATATATTATAATATAATATGATATAATATAACAGTACATGTCCAGTTATATTTGTATTATATATATTATAATATAATATGATATAATATAACAGTACATGTCCAGTTATATTGTTATTATATATATTATAATATAATATGATATAATATAACAGTACATGTCCAGTTATATTGTTATTATATATATTATAATATAATATGATATAATATGACAGTACATGTCCAGTTATATTTGTATTATATATATTATAATATAATATGATATAATATAACAGTACATGTCCAGTTATATTTGTATTATATATATTATAATATAATATGATATAATATAACAGTACATGTCCAGTTATATTGTTATTATATATGTTATAATATAATATCATATAATATAACAGTACATGTCCAGTTATATTTTTATTATATATATGATAATATAATATCATATAATATAACAGTACATGTCCAGTTATATTGTTATTATATATATGATAATATAATATGATATAATATAACAGTACATGTCCAGTTATATTTGTATTATATATATTATAATATAATATGATATAATATAACAGTACATGTCCAGTTATATTTGTATTATATATATTATAATATAATATGATATAATATGACAGACTGTAGTATTCTCACTGTTCATGGCAGAGCAGCTGTAGTGGATTACAGTCCGTGGTCCAGGACTAGACCCTGTAGTAAAGTGTCCAGTCTCTGTCCTGTAGCTGTTTTCTTGAACTGACTCCAGCTCTGATCTCTGTCCACCTCCAGGACGGCAACACCACATTCATGCGTGGTAATGAGCAGTACTTCCGTCCCTGTGGCTGGGACCGCGCCGCCCTGCGGGTCATAAAGAAGTATGACGACGGGGACTCCTGGCTTGGGACGGGGAAGGACGCCTGGCCCGTCTCCTACCATGGACAGGACATGGACGGCTCCCTTGGCGTCATCCTGACCCACGGCGGGAGTCCCAGCGAGGAGCCAAAGTTTCTGGAAGCAGCCGCCGCCTCTCTAATGACCAAGGAGACGAGGGGCAGAGGCGTGTACTCCACACCGGACATCAAGATGGCAGAGACTAAGTGCAAGATGTTCACGTCCAAAACGGACGGCAAGAAATACAAAGTGGTTCTTCAGAACCGTATCAACCCGAACAAAAGAAGGAAGTGTCAGAGAGAAAGTGTGTGGCTGATCTACATCCCTGATGACTACAATGACATCAAGACCAGGACCCTTGTGCAGGAGTCCATCCGCCCCTACGGGCTGCTGGTGAAGCAGGTGTGAAGCAGGTGTGAAGCAGGTGTGAGCCAGACCTGGACGCTACCATGAAACCACAGAAGAAGAATCCAGGTCAGGTTCTCATGATGATCAACAGAAACCTCACAGCCTGTCTACGCTACTGAGGACGTTCTAGATATTTAATCCACAGATTTGTTCGGGGATGTAGGAATAATCAACAAATGTATTTTACAGTGAGTTCTTGTTCCATTTATCCAAAAGAAGCGATTTCTCTTTAGCTGTGACTTTAACATTCAGCTTTCTACTGACCCTGTGTGACCTTCAGATTCACAGATTGATGAGGAAAATAAATCAGGTTCTACTTTCACTTAAATCTTAAAGTTAGTTCAATGCACAGCCAGGGTGTGGTGCGTTCAAAGCTATAGACAGACTGTGGGGAAAATGAAAGGGAAGTTGCAATATTCAGGGAAGCTGATGTACTTGAGCCAGAGGCCCTCTGCACGAGAGGCTGATTATGCTGCCACCTGGTGGAATATTGTGATATTTGATTAGTTTCTTCTGTAGAGTGAGACATCAGACAATAAAACATAGTTCTCGAGACAGTAGGGGTTTGAGTGTGTCAAATGAAATGTACTGTACCCATGAGCCTTCAGTGGGATCCGTGCAGTAGATGGATTGAACCGAGCACAGTAACTGACGTCTTTCTCATGTCTCCATGATCTTCTACAGAACATCTGTTGCTGAAAGTTTGTTTGCAATAAAAGTGAAGTGCACCTATCGTGGTGTGACGAAGCTTCTCGTTGTGTTATTCAGCAGGTGGATAAATCATCGGATCAGAACTGCTCTTCACTCTCTTTGTTAAACCTGCTTCTGTCAGATCTTAATGTTGGTTCACGTCACTCAGTTTCATCCAGAGCCGGTGGAATGAGTCTTGTACAGAACAGCGTCAAGGTTCACTCCACTCAGCATGTTCAGAGTTATAAATAGACTTAAATCCAGCATCAGAACACACATCAATATTTCTGATAAGGATGTTTTTACTATTTCAGAATCACGTGTGGTTTGATCACAGCTATAGATTCATGTAAAATCATTCCTGCTGCAGGTGGAGAATATTGAAACAGGGATGAATTCAAACCAAATACCTAAATAACAACACATGATTATTTCCCTCAGAGACCTGTTGTTATGTGGATGTGTTATTTACTGTTTACTGTTATTTTCACCTGCAATTCGTGTGTGTCACCAGCAGAGGTCGATAGAAGTAGTAGATGTAATGGGTGACGGGGTTGATGGGGTTGTAGTGGACGCACTGAACAGCGTGACACCTTGTTAAATGTATAAAAGGTTCCTGTTGGAGCCACAGTGAAATGAAATGATCAAATTTAGCTACAAGTATGGAAGTAATAGGTTACTTCACATGAAATCAGACCATCTCCGACCACCTACAGTGTCTTCAGTTTGATTTCCAGCTTCCACTTTCCTCTTGCTGCCCTGTTTCTCTTCACCTCATCTCTGACTTTGATGGGAAATCAGTTGTTTGTGCACTAGATGTTAGTCGGAACCAGAGCTGTGACGTCAGCTCTCCATTTGATTCTGTATTTAGACATTTAGGAAATGTGATTCATTTACATCCAAACCAGCAGCGAGTAACTCTAACTACCCAAACCCGACCTTTCATTGACCTTCAAACTAAATACCTTCACTTTACAGACCTCACTCAAGGAGCAGAGGACACAAAGACTCAACAACCAACCACACACCTGAGCACAGGTAGAATCCAGCGATGAACATAAAACAGATGGTGAGTAACCCAGGAAGAAGACAGATCCCCAGAGTCCAACACGGCTGCTTCATTCTGTCTCTGGCTGACCCCCCGTCAGCTCCTGAAAACACAATAATAAATCAGTGGATGTGTTGAGCTTCCTGTTTGTATCGAACCTCGAACCACCAGGAAATGATTTCAGTCGTATTTTCATCTTTCACCTTTTTGAAATTACTGCCTACAGACAGTTTTCATGCTCCTGCTGCCTTCAGCAGTTCAACTCTATAAAAACTATATTTGAAGAATTCAGCAGCTGGAGTTTTTTTTTTATTTCACTGACGCCAAATGACAGAATGATAAAACCCCCATATTTCCTGTCGACCAAACACTGAAACTGTGACTTTCCACAGAAACCAAGTAACACAGTTTAATAAACAACTAGTTTCTGAAGCATCAGGCTGTTTGTGGAGCTGGTTTTATTAATCTATCATAAACAGCTTGTTTAGTTACTGGTTCCACACCTAGTTCCTCTACAGTTTACATAGACAGTTAAGTTTCACATTTCAAATAGCAGAAGCTGCTGATTTAATCGTTAGGTGTGGTGATTCTGGTTTTATGACTCATCACATTTTAAATTCTTGTGGATCAACCTGGAGGAATAAAGAGATGATACGACATGCAGGGATTTAGTCTTTGAAAGACTTTTAACCTCTTTTTATTGGTTAAAAGATAAAAAGTTTAGCATTTTTTAATTCTTATTTAGAGAAAACATCTGGAAACTCAGGTAAAAGTTGAAGAAGCTGAATCAGAGAATAAACTTCTCACCAGTCACAGTCAGATCAATTCCTCTGTTCACGCACACGGCCCCGTCACACCGCCCGGCGCAGAAATACAGCCCACTGTCTTTCTCCTCCACCTCCAGGATTTCCAGACTCACCGAGCCTTCGTTCAAATCTCCCCCGAAGGTGAAGCGATTCGTGTCGGCAGTGTGAATGTCGACAGTATGTTCAGTAACTCTACTTAGTCGAACCGTCATTAGAGGCAGCAGCTGGTCTGAACGCAGCTGGTACCAGGTGATCTCAGCACTGGATGTCAGGTTACAGGTGAGGGAGGCGTTCTGCCCCACCTGGACCACGTGAGCAGAGCGGAGAACAGGTGAGGCTGAAGACAGGTGGCATCCAGCAGCACCTGAGGAGAGGGAGGAGGGCGGACAGGTGAGCAGCGAGGTCTGACTGATGTTCAACTAAAGACATGTTCAACAAAAGTCTTTTCAGTCATTTATATCCAAGTTTTCGTATTTATAAATCTCTAATATCAAAAGTATGAACTTTAAATAAAGCCTCTTTTTTACTTCTCTAATTCTTCCAATCATCCATCTGCAGCTTATGCAGGTTCAGGTTCATAATTATACAGCAGGAAAAATGTGAGAGAAGCATCAGTTCATTCAAGCATTTCTCAACAATGATCTATTGTTCCACATCTATTCCTGTTGCACCAAATGAAGTTTACTTTCATATTTTTTACTCAATATATCAGTAATATCTGTACCACAGTAATTTGACCTGGCTGAGCAGACACATTGTTCTTTGTTAAAATTAGGATTTTAAAATCTGTTCCACAAACAACAAACTGAAGGAGAATTTGTGTGAACTTATCCTTTAACTCTGCAGCACAACACATCCACTGCTGCCTGACGACAGCAGAAGGAAATCAGGGATAAAGGAATAAGGACTGAATTCATGGTTTTATTTTAACTACAGAAATCCTCTGCACCTTCACAGACTGGACTTTTCACAGTTTCTCGTTCATCTCTGAGTGTCGTCGGCTATTTTAGATGGAAATCACTCACAGCTTTGCAACTTGAAGCAAACGTCATCAAATCTGTTCTGAGATCTATTTTGAGGCCAGATTCAAGTTTCTCCGGTCATTGAAAAAAGTTTGCAGACAAAAAACAAAGTTCCCTCTTTCTGTCTTTCAGAAACAGGTGCTGAACAGTCGCAGCTCCACGTGTGCTCAGAAACACCAGGAGACTCAGCACCTGAATCGACAACAGATGGGTACCCCAGAACAGGACTGGACCAAGAACTGAGCCTAAATCAGTCTGTGCCAGCTCAGGATCACTGTGCACAGACCTGTTCCCTGTGTGACCTCGAGGCCAGATGTTCAGTTCACACTCTCACAGCTGCAGCTATTTGTAATTCACCACATCAAATGACTCATGAGCACAAACACAGCTACAGAACAACACAAGCTTCTAGTTTGATCCTTATCTTATCACAAACGCCTCTGGATTCTCCACAGTGACCCTGAAGTCATTGACGCATCCTTGGATTTTACATCCACAGTGAGCGTGTGAAGCCTGATGTCCTCAAACACGTGTTATAATAAAAAGTAAATGAACCTTAACTTACAAAAGACAGTGAGGATCCAAGTGAGACCTGCCATGATCTAGTATAAGTGTCTTCAGGTTCAGTGCTGGATCAGTGTGCAGCAGCAGCAGGACTGAGTTAGTTGTCAACATACAGTGGGTTTTGTGGAAGGAAGTAAGTGGGGGCCACAGAGCAGAACACTGGAGACCACTGACATGTCTGTGTCGGAGGAGACAATGGAACATTTTCCATGAGACCTGCTGCATATTCACACTTCTGCCTCATTATAATGATGATTTGGCAACATGGGTTATAAGTTTCGTTTCTGCAGATGAAAAGCTATTTACTCACTGGGACACGCTTCAAAATAAAAGCACCACAAACCCCGGTATGGGTAGGACTGAAGAAACCCCCTCAGTGTGTTGGGTTCTCTTGAAAACTACATGTGTGTCCACTTTGTGGTCTGGTGTTTCCTGTTTACTTCAAGTTTGCCTCTGGTGTGTCTTTCAATTAGTCCAGCAGTGGAAAAATAAAGGGTATGAGTAGTATAGATAGTGTGTATAAAGCAGTTTAATAAGTGAATATAAACGCCACAGTTTGAAGAAAGAAGCTGTTTATAGCCTAAAAGTACCTTTAATTTATAAATAATATTAAAAGAACCTTTATTAGCTGAACACTGTGAAACTTCACATTAAAAAATAAAAACTCACTCAATATATAAATCAGAATAAAACAAGTCCTGTCAAATGAACTGTTCAATAATGTGCATAAAAGCAAACAGATGTGTGATTTCACGTCTTCAACTTGGTCCATCTCCAGAGAGTGTAGCCCGGGCTCTTATTTTGGCAGTAACCGGAATCGAAAGCTCAGCTGCGGCTCTATAAATAAGATCCTGAGCAGCGAAGAGTCAGTGAAGAGACATTTAAAAGCAGCTCAGCGGAGGAGAGAGAAGATGACTGAGCTAAGTTTCCAAAGAGCACAACTCATGAGAACAGTCACAGTCCGGGGCTGGTAAGAAGAACTGCACTTTATTTTGAAAGGAAAAGTTTATTTATCAGGTGGATTTTTTCACATGTACAATAGAAGGAGCTGGTTTTCCTGCAGGATGTCAGCAGATAGAGTTAAAAGGCTGCTGCTGTGACTGCTGCTGCAGCTTTGCACGTCGTCTTCTCCACATTGAGCAGGATTCTTGATGCTGCAGCAGCTGACGCGACAAAACCGCACGAAGCGGAGCTGGTTTCGTTTTAGAGGAAACGTCGAAATGAAACTCACTGGTCCGTAGAGTCCAGCTGGGATCAGATCAGTTTCATTTCTCTGAACAAATACGACGAATGAATCAGACCGGAACTAAGTAGGAGTTCATATTTAGTCAGACACAAAGATCATTTTATTAATTACATGTAAATTCAAACAAAACTAAAAGACTATTTCTGAACTTCTGGATTATTAATGATATCAAATGATGTATATTCATTTTATTTATTTATAGGAAAAAAAGGATCTTCAGTATTTAATCATTTTTTCCAAATTTGTTTTTTTATTATTATTATTATTATTATTATTATTATTATTATTATATTATTAATGAAATCCAACACAGCTCATGAGCCATTCCTAATACTATTATTCAGTTTTAAGTGTCTCCATGTGTCTTATCCTGATTATATTTCAATAACCCTGTTGTAGAGTCTGTTAATCCAATAATAATAATAATAATAATAATAATAATAATTATTATTATTATTATTATTATTATTATTATTATTATTATTATTATTATTAACTGGTAGATTTCCACTGAGAAGCAGGTGAATTGAATCAAATACTAAAATTCTCTCTCTTCGTTTATTGTTTCCAGGTTTTTCATTCATCTTCAATGTTTCCTATTTGGAAGTTTAGTTGGTGAGTATCAACCTGCTTTTACCTTTAATCACCACATGGAAGCTGAATGATGAATTAGTTCCTGATTTTGATGTAGAACAACAAATTACAGCCTTATATTATAACTAGTGATCAGTTTCCTCATGTGTTTCCTGTGATCATGCAGTTTGTCTCTGTGTGATAAGCCTAAATTAGTCATAGTTTGGTTTCCACCATTCTTTTTAAATATTCTTTGTCAGCTCATCAGTCCAAACTGGATATTTACCTCCTTTAATGCATCTTTTCTTCCAGACTCCTCTTCCCTGTCCTCCGCCCCCCACTTCCTGTCCATCACCACCCACGTGGGGAACCAGGCGGTCCTTCCCTGCAGCTGGAAGTCACGTCTGGGGGAAGCGGCTCAGTCCGCCTGTCACGTCCAGTGGACGAACCCCATCGACATGGTGCTGGAGCAGCAGGGAGACCTGAAGTGGCAGGCGGCCGAGTACAAGGGTCGGGTGGAGGTTCCTGAGGAGAAGCTCGGGTCCGGGGACTGTTCTCTGATCATCAGTGACGTTCAGATCGGAGACTCGGGGAGTTACGACAGCTTCATGGTGGTGGACGGAGTGAGGTCCAAAAAAACCAGGGTGTTCATTCAGAGCGTCCGGCTGTCGGTGTTCGGTTAGTTTGGGGTTCATCTCCCTGTTGACTTCATTTCTACACTTCCTGACCCGTCCTGTCCAGGGTTGGGTCCAGATGAACATTTAACCCACATTTAACCTTTCAGTCTGTCCAGTTTCAAATGTTCCATCTTTCCTCAGCTCATCTCTTCTCTGTTTGTCTCCATCATTTCTCTGAGTAGTTTTGATCTGAAACGTTGATGACGTTGTTTCGTTTCTGCTCTCAGACCACAAATCTCACCAGTCTCGTAAACAAGGTGAGGACTTGGTCCTGGAGCTGCACACCCATCAGTCTGTGCGGGTGATCTTCCAGGGCAGGTGAGCTGCTTTCCTCTAAACAGACACTAAATCTTTCAGGAAAAGAATGAGGGAAAACAGTTTTCTACAAATTCTAGGTTTTCTGAATGAAGTCTGGCAACAACAGTTTCACTTTTATCTTCACATCCTCTGTTCATCTTTTCTCTCCTCTTATGTCACGACTCTCGTCTTCTAACATGTTTTTGACTCGTCTCGTCTTTTTTTTTTCCTCCTGCCTCGTCTGTTTCCATGTCTCGTCTCTGCTCTGACCCTCTTCCATCTCTGCTCTCTTTAACCCACTCCTACGAAATCGGTGTTTGATTCAGCCTCGAACAATTTGCAGGCTGCGGTAAAGCTGAGTCACTCGATGGTGCTCTGCTTATCAAAGCTTTAATGACAGAATTATGTGGGTTTTGGACAAAAGAATCAACAAGTTAATGTAGCAGAACTTTCCAGAGGAGGAAGATCTATTGTTGAACCCTACATTTGTTTTTTTCCTGATGATGATGATGATATTTATCATAAACACCAATTACTGTACGAATGAAGTCACAACCAGGTAAAGTGTAATTATCTTCCTCTCCAGGAACCAAAGACATGTATTTAAACATCAAACCACTTGTTTTAGAGCAAACTAAACATTAGTGAGTCACTTCAGGCTGTTCTGATGCTGAACAATACAGACGCCCATCGCCTGCTGCCTCTGTGGTTCCTTTTCTTCCTTTGTGCTGCAGCACATTTAGCTTCTCTTTGTTTCTAAATTGTACAACTGTACGTGCAGGACAAAAAGGATTCACAGTTCCTTCGTAGTCAAGTCAGTCAGGCAGCTGCAGGACAAATAGCTCTGGTTCTTTCACCCTGATCTTCCTGGACTCTGTACTCCAGTGGGATTGTGGGGCTGAGGAGTCAGATGTTATAGTTCACTGTGAATTTTTTAAATAGTTAATGCAGGTCTGTGATTCTGTTTGTTAGGTTATTGCAGCCACTGTTATTTGCAGCCACTAGATGGCGCCCACAGGCTTTAGGTCTTGGTTCCATGTTATCACAGTGTCTGTCTCATCCTAACGACCCCGGCTGTGTGCTGGACAGGAACAGCTCGGAGTGGTCGGACCTGTGGATGAGAGGCGACAACAACACTCAGCGTCTGGAGAAACAGCTTCTGACAGAGCAGCTGACCATAAAGAAGTTAAGGAAGTCAGATGCAGGACTGTACAAAGTCCTGGACCAACAGGGCCTCGCTGTCAGCACCGTGCAGCTCTCTGTGGAAGGTGAGAGTCTGACGCTTTTGCACCAGCTGCTTTTCTGTGTTTGTATTTAGGTCACAACACATTTACCAACATCACATGACCTCATTCTTCTACCACGTGTATTAGACCATATTAAGTTTGATCATATCCCTCCTGATATCAGGAGCACGTCTCTGCAGTTTTAAGTATGTTTTGCATTAAATGTCTGATGTTCTCTTTGCTCCTCAGAGCACTCCACGTCTCTCAAAGTCCACCAGGCTGTAAACAGTGAAATCCCAACAGGTGAGAAGATAATGGTCATTTTCTAAAGTGCAGCAGAACAAAAGAAGATTCACATTATATTTGACTTATTATATATTTATATATTACATTATATATTATATGTTTCCAACCTCTGATGTCTCTTCAGGTGATGCTGCCAAGATCAGCTGTTCATCTCTTCTCCTCTCGTCTGTTTTTGTCACATTAAGTTTCCACATTTTTCATCTTTAAGACAATCAGTGTAATTCAAAGCTGTCTGTTGTTTTTAGCATTTTGTGTCTGAACATTACAAATGTAGCCTGATGACATTTCAGATGAGCCGGATGAGACTGAGGGCGAGTTCAGTACGGAATGACAGTTATCATAGCTTAGCATAAAGACAGGAAACAGAGGGAAACAGCTAGCCTGGCACTGTCCAGAAGACCAGTAGAGTGCGAGCAGTGTCCTTTCATGTGGTAACACAGCTGTGAGTAGAAACAGAGAAAGTCTCCATGGTGTGATGTGTTTAAAGACACTACTACTACTACTACTACTACACTAGCTCTGAGTCTTTGTTGGATATTTTTCCTTGAATGCACGAGTCCAGAGTTTAGGAAACCTGTGGTAGCACAAAATAACAGACGTCAAAAGATAGAAGCTGGGCAGAGGAACACCTGAATAAATTATTTATAGTAATATTATTATAATAACTAAGGATTTTCACTTTTCAATAGTTTATATAATTTTATTTTGGGGTTTCTCAGAGAGAAACTATAAAAGGTGTTTTGTCTGACTTTGATGGTTAAATTGACCGAAACACAAAGTGATCGTTAGATTAGTTGTTTCTTTCAGCCCTAAATATTATTATTATTATTATTATTGTCATTATCTTTCTCAAAGTATAAATTCTTTAAAGATTTCTAGTAGCAGAATGAAACTCTAATAGTTCTCTCTGAAATGTAAGGAAACATTTTTACAATAAATGATCAACTGGTTAATAGAAATGTAATTAGTAATATATTAATATTCAGTAAATGTGAAGTTTGCGGTGATTTGTTTGCTGTGTATCTGTTTATCTACTACAAACATCTTCTTTAAACTAATGCATTTATTTCCACTTGTATTTAAATATTCTTTAGATGTACTGATTATGTTGATTGTCTTCTCTCTATTTTAAATAATTTAATCTAAAACTAAATAAAGAGATTAAAAAAATGAAACAAGCAAACACAGTTACTTTGCGTTTCCATGATTCGTTGTTGAACTGCACAGACTGATCACACTGGAATGACAGATTCAAACACGACGAACTCTATGTACAGCTGCAGCTGGAGAGAAGAGTAAAGGCACAAACACTCAGTTTAGTACAGAGAACAGCAGCAGAATATCACAGATCTGTCCTTTAATGTTCAGTCTCCGCTGCTCAGGTTCATTGAAGCACAGATGAACAGGAAAAAAACAAAGTCTCTGAAGTGATGTGAGAACGTCTCTCACTAGTGCAGTGTCACAAATCAAACCTTTCAGATTCACAGAATTTATTTTACTGAAATAAAACTGAAAAAATAAAAATCAGGATGAATTAACACATTCTCCAGATGTTCTACGGTCTGGTTTTAAATTCTAAGTGTCTATGATCTAATCAGTATATAAATATTAGCTTTTAATATTAAACAGAAAACTGTAACTCTAGTTCAGACTTGATTTACTTCCAGTTTTGTCTTAAGGCTATTTCTGATTATTTAGATGTGGATTTACTTTATGCTACAGGATTTTCCTGTTCATCAGGGAAAAATGGTTTGGAAACATTGGAGATTTTTTTTTTTTTTTTTAATACTTTTCAGCTTTTTCGATGTTAATGTTAGTTTTGTTGTCAGCAACAAACAAATCAGACTCCCACACACTAACCATCACCTGCGTTCGCCCCATTAGCAACATGTTGGTCACATGTGAATTCAACCTGATGAAGGTGCGAGGACCAAACGGACATTAAGTTAAAATAAAAACCACTTCCACTCAGATCCAGAAAATAAACCGCCTCGTCCGGTCTCTTGAGCAGATAATGTTCCAAACCTTTCAGTATGTTCTTCAGCTGGGAGCGAGGACAAACCCGGAGCAAAGAAACACCTCCAGATTCCAGATGTTCATCAATGAATCCGATACACTTGGTTTTCACTCACAGACTCTGGGAGTTCTGTTAGAAGTTGGGTTTATGCTTCTTGACCTCGACCATCAGGTGGTGCAGGTTGATGAGCTCGGAGCGGACGGCCAGGCTACGGAACGTCGGCTGGTTCAGGACCTTGTGGAAGCCGTGGTAGTACTGGATCAGCTGGGTCAGAGCGCCCTGCAGCAGGAGGAGGGAGAGGAAGAGTGTTGCTCCACTAGTATGGATATGTTTTTACTCAGTAATATCTTCATACATACTTCACAGCGGGAAAAGGTTTTTCTACTTCTAAATGAATCCAACATAAAATCTAAAACCAGATAAAGGAGACCAAGTTTAAAAATCATCTCATCTCTCTCGATCATTATGCACCTCTGTGCATAATAACACATCGTAGGTAGAGTCTTAGAAAAGTAACTAGTAACTAAAGCTGCCAAACACAGTACACGTGTTACTCTGAAGTAAATATATAAAATATATGAAATACTTCAACGTTGTACTTAAGTACAATAGCTGAGTAAATGTACTTATTACTCAGTGAAGTATTAACACAAAGAATCCCAAAGTGCAGTAGGTGAAGCAGGACTACACCTGTTTACTGTCTCACCTGGATGATGCTGGTTCCATTTTTAAAGTTGGTGAATGACCTCATGACGTCCTGACTCATCGACTCTACCGACTGTTTCCATGTGCTGGAAAATCCCCGAACGAGCTGAGTGATACGAGCTGAACACACACACACACACACACACACACACACACACACACACACACACACGTTACTTCATGAGAGCAGTAGCAGCAGGAGAGTGTAGTGGTAAAACTGCCCCCCCCCCCCCCCCCCCCCGGTTCTGTGAGTCTGATAGTGTGTGTCGGATAGTTTGTGTCAGATAGTGTGTGTCTGATAGTGTGTGTCGGATAGTGTGTGTCAGATAGTGTGTGTCTGATAGTGTGTGTCTGATAGTGTGTGTCTGATAGTGTGTGTCTGATAGTGTGTGTCTGATAGTGTGTGTCTGATAGTGTGTGTCTGATAGTGTGTGTCGGATAGTGTGTGTCGGATAGTGTGTGTCTGATAGTGTGTGTCTGATAGTGTGTGTCGGATAGTGTGTGTCTGATAGTGTGTGTCTGATAGTGTGTGTCTGATAGTGTGTGTCTGATAGTGCACAGTTTTTTACTGTTCAGCTTTTCAGTTCTTCTCCTGCTATGAGCTGTTGTAGGTGTAGTTTCACACTCTGTTACCACAGTACAGAGTTTGACATCGTACAAACAAACTGTTCAGATGTGGTAACTGTGAAGAGAAGCGGTGTGAGAACCACTGAGAAAAGGGATGTGTGAAGTGAGCAGCATCACACAGAAGAAAACAAAACTGAGAGGGCTGGATACTTCTGAATTCACTCTGAAATGAAACTGATGGATCCAGATGAAAGAATCCTGCTCAGGTTCATTTCCATCAGTGGACACATTCACAGTCTTTCAATGTCCACTGTTCATTATTGGCTTCCAACTTTACAGCTAAGTATACAAAACCACAAACCGCAGGCTCCCACCCTGATACACCCCCCACATCACACTACAGAGTTGTGATGTCCAAGAACACCTTGACATGTGGTGAGGAGGAACTGAGAATCAAACCACCAACCGTGGCTCCACAGGCTGTGCTACCAACTGAACTACAGCTGCACCTTTTACAAGACCCACTGGATATTCTGTGTCACTGTGAATTCAAGGGATCTTCCAAGATCCAGACAAAAAGACAGGAAAGCAAATCATGGACGTTACTCCATATGATTAAGTCCAATACTTCCAGACAGAGCTATCATTATTATTATATTATAAATGGAAGTAGTTCAGTGTTTCCTCCCAGCGTCTTTTTACTTCAGGGAAAGTCCAGAACAGAAGAGTCAGGTCAGTCACAAACGGTGAACTCATCAAAACTTATCATATGTCACATTTTCTTCCTATGAATTGTCGTTTCGTTTTATTTTGAATCTTCCACCCCTTCCTCCTTCAGTTGTTTATTAGTCTGTTAAAAATCCATCATTAAAATGTGAGTTGCTACAAAACAAATCAACTTTTCTCACCTTCCTCGTTCTTCAGTCGGTCCAGCTGCCCTTTCTCCATCAGAGCCTCGGCCTCCTTCACAAAGGCGATCATGCCTCCGAAGGGGGGAGACAGAATCTCTTCGATAAACTCCTGGACGCAGGAGAAGGAGGAAACAGCACAAATAGGGCCTCAGCATTCACTACAGGACTATAACTTGATTTCCCAGCATCTAGTTTTACACATTTATTATATTTTCAACTGTAACGACACAGGAACAGTTTCCTGTAACACCTCAGTGACATTTACCTGTGTCCTCGCCAGGAGCAGCTGCTGGAATCCTTCCACCTCCTTACTGTCGTCTGCTGCCCTCTCCTGGACAGAGGAGGAAGGAATTAAACAGACCATCAGCAGGAAGAGCAACGCAAACTGACATGTTTCAACTATTCACTGTTAAAATGACTGAAATCAAATTGAACAGACGGACAATGTTAGAAACAGAGAGCTGTCTGGACGGTGATGTGATGCCAGCTCACCATGAGGACACTGAGCATCATGTCGTAGTTGTTGATGAGGAAGATGAGCTGGTCTCTTCTGGAGGGAAACTCAGCCGCCATCTTTAGGACAAAGTTTTCCACCTCGATCTGAGATGTTGAACGTAACATAAGGTTAGACGACCTCAGCTTGGCAGAGAGAAAGAAAACCTCTACAGCGACAAACACTCGTTCACTTCAGCAGTTACAGGACTGTTGTTGAGGACGCTTCTTCCTTTCCAAAAAACATGTGCGTTACCTGCAGCTGCCCCAGCAGAGCATTGGTCCTCTCGTTGGGAAACGTCTGGTTGATGCTGACAATGGCCGACGAGAACTCTGCGTAACGACGAGTGATCTGAAATCACCAAACACACAAACACACACTCAGTTCAACTGTCCTACACTGTATGTGGTGGATAACACTGTGAAGGGTGTGTGTCTTACATAGTGTGGCCTGGTGTCCAGTACTCCCAGTTTCTGAGGGTCTGTGTTTCTGATGCTGTGGATGTTCATCTCTAGAATGAGCTCAAACCGCGGCCACAGCAGCTCCAGCACCGCCTCCCAGTACCTGACACAAAGGTGAGGAAAATGCTAAAAGCCATCCGAGTATGGAACACAAATGGCCATCTGAGTCCTGAACAGGGAGTAAAACCTGGAACCCGCAAAATAAACTTTGTAGAAATAAATGTGATCAGCTAGAGAGAGGGACACTGACTTGTCGAGAGCGGGGATGTTCCTCTTGGTGGTGATAGCTCTGAATCTGAAGATGATGTGGATACACAGGAAGATGGCGATGCTGTCGTAGCAGTCGGACACATACGTGGACATGCTCTTCTGCAGGAAGAGAGACACAGTAATATTAAAGTCCAGTTGTGTTCTGGTTCTTTGCGTATAGTTCATTTCTGTAGTTTATGTAAATGTCTTTAGCAGCAATGTGTCCAGTGGTTTAACAGAAACATGTTATCAACATTATGAGACTCTGGGAGGAAAAGGCTTGTACCAGGAACATGCTGAGAGTTTTTCCCATGATGCTGTTGAAGAGGTCGAGGGCAGAGTTTCCCGCCACCATGAAGAAGTCAGAGAGGAAGAGGTATTCTCTGCAGCCGTTGTCCAGCAGGGCGTAGTGCTGACTGCGAAACAGCGTCTCATAGGGATACTGCAGCAGAGAAAGAGACTGAACATTACTTTGTGTGCAGTTACTTCTGATGAGTTTGATGCTTCAAAGTTTATAGAATATATCATAGAGTTGCCACAAGGTGTCAGTGTTGATCATCAGTTGTACACAGAGTGAACATGTTCACACACATTATGACATGAAGGTTTTAATACAAGTGAGGCTGGTCACCAACATCTGCCAGAACTGTTCTGGTCTTTCTTCCATCAGGTTTGTATCTGAGGTTGTTTGTTAAACTAAACAATAAGCCATCTGAGTTCTTCAGGGAAGCTGTGTGTGTACAACACACAATGAAAAGGCAGTGATTACTACTTGTGTACAACACACAAGTAGAAATTAAATTAAATTATAGTGTGTTGCATTGTCTATTAAATGTGCTACACAAATGACCTTTCATTTCTTACTTCCTTCATTAGGTAAAAATGTAGCAGGACAAAGAGAAATATGTGGCTGCTTACTTTCTTTTTGAGACTTGGAGGACATTTGTGGAGCCTCTATGATTTTTGACAGCAGATACTTTTAGGGTCACATTTTATGTGTCGTCTATAGTTGTGCCATTACTTTATTAATGTTGAAAGGATCTAATGAATTCAGTGCTTAGATAAACAATCAAATAGCTGATCAAGAAAAAATAAACTATTCAGATGCAAATCGGGAAACAACCTGAATTAAACATGTAATTTTTCTTTATATTTATTTTATTTATTTTTTACTCACAAGCTTTGAACTAGAGCTCCGTAGGTTGAGCCTTGTTGGTTATATCCCTGATGAAAACACATCAAACTGTACTTTCTACAGTTTAAGTTTTACTCCAATACTAATATTATTACTAGGGCTGTATTGGTTCACCCAACAGGGTTTCTAGCTTTGCAAATTAGTGTCAATTTAAAAATAAACTGGATTTCGAGAATCGAGTTTTGTTATATTCCCCCCATTTTGTTGTTTGTGAATGTTTGTTTTGTTTGTGTTATGTGTGTATGATGCTTCTGACGTGTCTCACCCTGCTGTCCCCCCTCTGAGCCGTATGAGGAACCAGGATGGGCCCCTCCAGTTCAGTAGGACTCAGTATGGCCCCCCTCTGACCCAGAGTAAAGATGGTGTTCCTGCTCTTCAAAGATGGTTTGGAGAAGAAACCTGCAGCAGGGAGTTAAGGAATTTCACGTGTTGCTTGTGTCACGTTCTCACTCTCTTTCCACTCCTGGGTTACACGTGCTACGCTGACATAGCTGCACTATATCAATGACACACCTACTGATAATCATGCCTATTAAATGTTTTCATCAATGCTTCTTGATTAAAGAAATCTCAGGTATGACCTTCAAATTCTGGCAACTGTCTCCTAGAGAGGAAGAAGGAAGAAGTGGCACTGGCACTGTGCCTGTAGTACACCTTGTTTTCTCATGATCGTGATAGACTTCACTCATACTCTTTTACTAGCACGTCAGCTTGCAGAGGATTTCCAAGTCAGAGGTTTCCTGCATTCCATTAATTTTTCTGAGCATTTCATGTATTACTATTTACATAAATCAGGCAGAGAACGGGTACCAAGGCATTACTACACTACTAGAGCTTGTTTGTGACAACTGTCAATTTTAAGATGAATTTTACCTGAAGTTTTCTTAAAGACTTATTATGACGGTTTAAGACACACACACACACACACACACTTTAAAAGGATATCTTTCTTGGCTGTGTCTTCCACACCCATCAGGTCATCTTTGTCTGCCACCTCTTCATACTGCACACAGGACAGAGACGTGTTTAAACATGCTAAGTACTGATTCCTTTATCTCCTGTGAGAAAAACACACATGCTGATACATGTCTGTGGTGCTGAAGCACATCGTCCCTAAATCAACGGAGTAACCGCAGCCAACAGACAAGCAAATCAAACAATGTCTTTATTTCAATCTTCTTACTGTTTATTTGTCTTAAAGGTGCAGTGTGTTAGAGTTCCTCTGTGTATTTCTCCATATGTTGCATTGAGTACATGTTTGGCTAAAAAAACAAACATCTTGCTCACAAAGTCTGTCAGTAAGGGATAAAAAAGTGCCCAGAAGCTGATAATTACCATGCAGCTAAATTAACTAATGAATGATGGCTTGTCTAAAATCCATCGCATGGGAACAGGTGAAGCTGAGCCTTATTTCATGGGGGTAACAAATCATGATTCATGTGTAGAAATGAGCTCTCAGTGGTCGTGACCTTATCGTTTCTGGTGTGAATGTACTGACCTGCACTTTCAGCAGCCTGCCGCTGTACGACTTGAAGTAACTGTAGTAAATCTTGCTCATCGTGTCCACGTACTCGTCTCTGATCTCTTTAGCAACTGTCCTCTCATTTGCCAAAAGGAACTGATAGAAAAATCTTCAGAAGTACAACAGTTATTTTCACTCAGGACATTGATTAATAGCCAATAATTAAAGTAAAGTTTAATTTTATTATGTAGATTCTGATGGTAAGTGTGGAAAAAAACAAAGCTGCAGCTGTATAATGATAAATTTTTATGTGTAAAATATGAAAATAATTATGACAGAAACATAACAAAGTATGATTGTATCTCAGAGTATCTACAAAACAATGATTTAAACGTGTTTTTCCTTCATAAAATCCTGTTGCTGGTTGTGATACCTGATCAATCGAAAGCCTCCAATGACAGAAGTGAACACACTAGATGAGGTAATATATAATATTTATGGCCTAAAGTATCATCACAAATGCAAAAATACTGATAGAGTTTGCTCACCTGTATTTCAGCAGAGTGTTCTGTGGTATCTGGTAGTTGGTCATTGGCTTCCTGAAGGAGTAGATCTTCTGAAGAATGAACTCTCTGATCTTCGACACCGCCTGAGGTCGAGAAAACATGTAACATGAATTAAACCTGACCATCTGAAGTTTCATCTGTAGAAATCTGTGAGATTCACTTTGAAAACAATCATGGTGTCAGGAGAGAAAATGAGAAATGAGCTGTTAACCTGTACAAATTATGGACTTTAAACAATCTTTCTATGAGAAATCATCAACATTCATTTCATTTCTTCTATTCACAAACTGAGCCTTAAGTTTACTAGAGGTTTTAAAATAAGACATTGTAAATATTTAAGTACTTCAAAATGTTACTTAAGTAAAATAACTGAGTAAACGTAGTGAGTTCTTGGGGCTCACCTTGAGTTTGAGGCGGTCCACAATGTCCTGGATGTCGGAGCAGGCCAGCGTCTCTCTGAAACTCAGCTCTTTAGCAAAGTTGATCTTGTTGTTGAGCTCGTGAAGCTGCTCCAGGAACTCCTGCTCTGTCACCGGACTCTCCAGGATGGTGCTGAGACGAGACAAACATCAGAATCTAAGTATGATTTCTACAGTGTCAGTATATACAGTAGACCAAAGTTAGACTTTTTATGCACAGAACCATTTTTGGTTAATGTAGTTTTTTTATATTACAGTTTTTCTCACATTACACAATTTGGACATTTATTTTTGTTTTTTTAGTTTTAGACCAAACTCACGAGATCATGGCTCCAGGCACCACCAGCTCATCCACCAGCTGGCTGAGGTGGCTGCGTACGGCCTGCCTATTCTTCAATCTGACATTCATGCTGACCGACTGCTGCTGCAGAGTCTGGATCTCACTGCTGATGGATGACAGGTCACTCTGGAAGCCGCTCAGCATGCCCTCCATGCGCTGTCAGCACAAACAGAGGACAGCTGGAGTGAAGACGGTGTATAAAACGAGGAAATGGGTTTTTAATTGAGGACTTCTGATTAATTTAAGATCCTTAACATTTAGGAAAATTCAAACAAAAGGAAGGTGATGAAAGTTGATGAGCAAAAAGAAACAAACAAAGGAGACCTGGTGACATGAAGAGAAATGAAGAAAAGAAAAATCAAGAGATTTTTAGACTAAAGCAACATGATGGCCGTTGAACAAACGTCAACATATTTCTATCAAACCCCAGTTTTCTGTTTTTGAACAAGTCAATAATAAAAAAGGCCTCACTGCATCACGTTACAGTTGTATGTAAAACAAAAGATTAGAAAAGATGTAGGGACTTCATAATAGTAGTGGTGCATTCACTCGTCTGCCATGTGACCATCAATCTCATTTGTCAAGTGTTGTGTAGAGAACTGAGCTAAAGTCCAAATCAACCATCCTGTGTTCTTTACATTATGCCCCACTGACCTCATCCTGCAGTGGACTGAGGCGTCTCGTCTTACCTCCAGTATGGAGTCGCAGGCGGTGATCTGATTGTGCAGAAGAGCGATGTTCTGACTCTCCTTGATGTCTGACAGAAGACCCCTCAGGAAAATACGAGAGACCAACTCTGTGTGTGTGGATGAGTTTCAAGTTCTTTCTCAAGACATGAAACTTTATTTCTTATAAGATTTAATATTAAAGCCTAAATACGTTTTAACCTAATGTTGCTCGATCATTGTATTTGTTATTATTGTAATAATGGTTTATCAGCTTGTCAATATGTACGTTTATTATCCAAATTATATTAGCCAATATTAGCCAAATCTTGCTTAAAAAGATACAGTCTTTGATTGAGGCCTGTTCGATCCTCTGCAGCTCAGCCTCCACCTGTTTAGAGTACTGACGGAGGTCAACACCCTGAAGACAGACAGAAGGAGAGAATATTGGTATATAATACACTGTGGAAACCAGAGAAAAACATGTACATGTTGGCTAATTGAAAATGACATTTTTAAATAAATTTGGAACATTGTACTTTAGACGAGACAATGAAGAGTGAAAGTAAATACATATCACAGCTTCAGCAGCTGAGTGTGTGAACTCTGAGTCTTGTTACAGGCAGCTGCAGGTCGGTACAGTAACTGTGATAGGTAAGAGGAGTTGAAATGTGTCCACCACCATCACAGACCTCCTGTTAAATGTCCTAATTCAAACTGCTGGTTGAAAGTTTGCGGCCATGACATTCTTACCGTTTTCAGCGCCTCCTTCACCAGGTCGTCCTCCAGATTAGCCTGGATATGAGCTGAATGGAGAAAAAAGAGAAAGAGTCATTTTTTTAGGTCAAATCAAACAAACCTGACAAAACAACAGAGCAAGATGTGTCTCTTTAATTTACATTCATGGATTTAAAGCATCTTTAAGGTTAAATCAAAGCATTCTTGCCCTGACTCACCCTTAACAAACATACATTTAAAATACATAGTTTAGATAGTATCTTTCATACAAGGTGTTTAGATTATGGTATGAACATCCCTGAGTGACTGCACCTGTGGTCTCATCATAAAATGAAACATATTAATCATAACTGTTTCCTTACTGTCCACTTCATCCAAGATAAACTCATCTGTGGTGAGGTCCAGTTCTCCCAGGTTGAGATTAGCAATGTCTCCATCAGTCTTCTAGGAAAAAGGCAAATAGCGAAAGCAAATCATTATTTCAAGTGATAGATGTATCTATAAGTAAAGGATGTTTATATTAGTTTATGATATTTATTTTCTAGATCAAGCTGTCAGTAAATATGTAAATTGTGATTTTAATGTGTTTGAATTTTTTGGAAAGGGTTATTTTTTACCCCTCATTTATTTTTGTTTTACATCATCAGCATCATATATCATGTGACGTCATGTCAGATTCAGAGCAGATAGCAGCCAGACGCAGAGGGAGCAGAAATCTCAGGTAAATATTCATAACCAACTGTCTTCAAACTGACAGATTAAAGATAGATAGATAGATAGATAGATAGATAGATAGATAGATAGATAGATAGATAGACAGATACTTTATTGATCCCCAAGGGGAAATTTTGGTGTTGCAGGCATTACACACAAAAACATTTGAACATTGAGTAACATGATCTACACAACAATACACGAGACACAGTACAAGAATAACACACAGAATAGACAGTAATAACAACAAAACACACAGTAGGACTTGAATGTAAAGTGACTAAGTTACACATTTGGATGTTGATAAAGAGTGATCCGCAAATGGGCTGAAAACTGATTTTAAAATACATTCAATAAATATGTAAAGTAAGATATGTGTTTACTGTGTGCTCTAAATGTGTCTGTCACTATCTGTATGAAAGTCAGAAGGGTTGAATTTACAGCGTAGTTTGTACCAATGCATATACTGACCACACAGTAACCCAAAGTACCAAAGACTAAAAGAAGCATGTTTTGATAAGAAGAATTGAGAATTTAGCCAAAACTACAGTGGCCCTGACAGCACAACATGCTCTTCTCTTCTTGCAGGGATATTTTCTAAATGCTGTGCCTGTGTTATGAAGTTGGTGAATTTAGGATGAACTTTATAATTTTGTGTGGTCAGCTTCAGTGTGTTGAGCTCTCATAGCCACAATAATCTCAGGAAATAACAGCAGAACTTTTGTATTGAGTTCAACAAGATATTAGACAAAACTGTATTTACAGTACATTGGTTGTTATGTTTGGGACAGTTTAAGGTAGGTCACTTTAGATCCAGCCTAACAGGATAAGATTTAGATCATGGATGGGTGGAATCTAGTAATGGTCTGAAGACTAAAATGACCATAACACTCAATGCAGCCCATCACCCTGCAAAGAGAATCACCTTTTTGTATCACCTTTCTGACAGTTCCAATAAAAGCTGAGAAATTCTAACCTTGTAAAAGTAGAATTTATGACAGAGCAGCTGTGATCCATTAAACTGTACAGGTGAACCAGTATGTGGATTTAAGCTTGTTTAATAAATGGTTTATCATCTCATTAATGGAATTGATGATTAATCAATTATTAATTTAATTGCATGATAGGTTGTTGTCACAGGACGCATTCAGGAACCTCTATCCAGTGTTTAAACCGGATGTTAGCAGCTACGTTAGCTTCTAGCTACATAATCAAACTGACAATCGTGTCATAAAGCACAATTTGACAGTCAGTTTTTATAAGTTTAGCTTTCTTAGTTCGCTGGACAGACTCCAGTTGGTTAACATAACGTAACGTTACAGTTCATTGATAACACCTCCCGGCTACTGTTGGTAAAGCTAACAGCACTGAGGGAATGAACAGCTGAATATTTGAGCTTTTCAAACCAGCTACACAGCCAAATAGAAACAATCAAACGTCACCTCGTCCTGTAAATACGCCATGGCGAGTTCTGTCGGGTTTCCAGCTGTGTTTACATCGGGACCAGCTTCAACCACAGCTGCAGCTACGTCCGCCATTGCGGCGAATTTATGCTAACGTCAAAACATCACGATTGTAAAGTTCCGCCGCATCGTCGTCCCCGAAAACCAAAAGGAATCCTCCCTTAAAAGAAATTAACACAGTGCCTTTTATTGTGTATAGTTTTGAATAAATTGACAGGCAGCCTCAGGTGTGCTAATGTGTATTTAGTTTGACTAGACTAACATAAATATATATTTGTTTGTTTGATTTAAGTTGTGTTTAATTTGCTAGTCGGACATCTTCAAAGTGTTGGACCGACTTCCGTTCGCGGGTAGGGTCAAACTCTCGCGAGATCGTTGCAACTTCCTCTTTGCACGGAACCTACTTCCAAGATGGTGAGTACATCTTCTGCTAGCTTGGAATAGTTTGGAAATCCGTGGTCATCCCAGTTTAAATTCACTTGTTTATTACATTCAGATTGCCGATGATCATGTTACAACGTATGCTGACGGTTTGTTGTTAAATTGTTCCGTGTTGGTGGCAGATGGGACGAATATTAACGGTTTAGTGTCGACGCTGTTGAGTATGGGCTTCAGACTGGTTGGGGCTAACGGCCGCGAATAATGGTTTAATTTGTGTATTGACTGTTTGAATGGATTGTATGAACTCTGTTTAAACTTGGGAGAGAACTGGAACCTGACAGTACTTTGTAAGCTACCGACCTTTCTTAGGACTTTAAAGATTCCCAGATATAGGCTGTTAGCTGTCACGCTAACTAGCTTTAGCCTCACACAGTAGAAGAGTAGCTACAGCTCAGGAGGCAACGTGGGTGTTAGACCGGTGTAAATGACGATAGTGCGATCAGTCGAAGCTGTAATTCTGCTGGTGGGTGATTTCGGTTGCTCTTTGCTGTTTTTGAACGTCTTGCTCTGTCCTCCAACAGTGGACAGAGCAACGACAGTTGTTGCAGTTGAGCTAACTGGAGCCAAAAATGTCAACGTTAGCTGCCGTCAGCCCAGGGTTCACAACTTTAAAGTTTGATCCACGTTATCCGTGTCTGAGTTGAAAGAAATGTGCATATTGTTGAACAACAACAGACATAACGTCTCTGTAAGCTTGCATTTTTCCCATTAACAATTCAGTGCAGAGCTCTGTTATGCAGGAGGTGCAGTGAGCAGTACAATTACTATTGTCTGATATTCAGCATCAGCTTTTGGAAACAAGCACAGTATTTCCTTGTGTATTGATGGATGGAAACACTGTTCATATCAGACAGCCATGAAGGCATGTAGGACACATTTAGCCCCATTAACAAGCCTATAACCCTCACTATCAAAGTTAAATAGCAACTCTCTTTTTCTGAAGTAGAATAGGTTACCAACAATACGTTGTTATAAATGCAGTGTACCGAACAAGGAACTGTGTGGAATGGATAACACCTGCAGCTGGCATCAGTGTTGAGACCATATAGTAGACATGTCATTTTAAGCTCTGTATATACCTGATTGTACATTCTGTGTTTTCAGTCTCTGGTCATCCCTGAGAAGTTCCAGCACATTCTTCGTGTTCTCAACACGAACATCGATGGTAGGAGGAAGATTGCCTTCGCCATCACTGCCATCAAGGTAAGCTCATCTTGTGAAACGCGCTGCTTGATTAACATGTGGAGGCAGCTGTTTAGCACGTCAGGTGTTTATCTTCAGTTTAGTGTCTGCCATTCTGACTGTGTCCAGAACTAAAACACTCTGTTTTTTAGGGTGTTGGCAGACGTTACGCCCATGTCGTCCTGAGGAAGGCCGACATCGACCTCAACAAGAGGGCTGGAGAGCTCACGGAAGAGGAGGTGAGGAGAGCCACAGCTTTGTAGAGGATTTATACAACAAAAGAACAGATGACTGACAGATTTCACAAATGACTGGAAAAGCTGTTCAGCCCGCTGAAATTGTCAAGTAGGACCAGGAGTGTGATGAAAAGGGCCCTGCTTGGATGCTTACTAGTGCTATGTCAGTTATTGTTTTTGTTTTTTTTAAAGAGTTAAGAGAACCTCAGTTCCTCTCATCAGGATTAATACTGCTGATTACCACTTAATCCAGACAGTTCAGACATGTGTCACTGCAGCTTTAGGTACACTCGCTTGATAGTTTATCACATCTGCTAAGCTACAACTAAAGCAGACTAGTCCTTCAGTAACTTGACTTTGTAACATGACTGAGTTAAGACGTTTTATTTACTGCTACTTTATTATTAAGTCGTGTGTGTCCATGTTAATGTCCTGTAGATTAACAGCAGTATTTGTTACTCAGGTCGAGAGGGTGGTGACCATCATGCAGAATCCTCGCCAGTACAAAATCCCAGACTGGTTCCTTAACAGGCAGAAGGATGTCAAGGACGGCAAATACAGCCAGGTAGGTGGTTCAGACTCATATCTGGTCTTTTGTTGTGCTCGTCAAAGTTAATGTCAACTGAAAACTACAGTAGTCAAATTATTAACAGTACACTTAACACACAGTTGGGCAATTCAAACAATATAAAAACTGATTGAGATGTTAAATTTAGGAAAACTGGAAACTTGGATCATGTCAATAGGGGATGTTGGTGCACATCACAGGAACAAACGTCTCTGACCAGTCACATGGTAGATTCTCTGGAATGAACCACCTTCAAGCATTTCCATTCCCAAACATCAGCAGTGTAGCATCATAATGAGCATCAGTGTTCGAAATCCACCCGAGTGATGTGACAAAGTTTAAATTCAGTCAGTGCAGGTGTTTTGTTCATCATTCTACACTTTAATTTACATTAGTATTGTCTCCAGGTTATATGTTACTGTCATGATAAACTGCAGAACATATGTAAGATACAGTTTGTGCACTGTAAAGAAAGTAAACCAAACACAGTTTTCACAGTAACGATTTATTAAGATTAGAGTTCAGATAGTCTGGTTTTCAGTAAATCTTTTATGTTCAGAATTTAAGTAAACATGGTTTTAAGAATTGTAGTACTGTGAGATCTATAAACATGTTTAAACCCAGTTGTAATGATTGAAAGCTGTTTGGTTGTGAGTTAATTAAGTGAAACCGAAGAGAAGGAAGAACTGAATAATACAGCTGTTTGTTTAGTTATGGGAAATGATTCCAAAGTTGTTGGTATTATCTTAAGCAGCTACAAAACATTTCAGACAGTATAATACATTAATCTGATGGCAGCTCAGGTGACAGATTCTTTGACTGATCATACCTGAATAAATGCATTGTTTGAAGTCGACATTAAGAGTTGGGTTCATGGCAGCGCAGCTTCTCACTGTTATTGTTGGCACAGATCAATTTCCTGTTGAGAAGTCAAAGTATTTTTATTGAATTCAGTTGTTTACTTAACACGCTTTGCGCTGCTGGTAGAAGCACGTGTGACATTAACGTCAGGTTTGTTGACACAAGCTGCAGGGCTGTATGAAGCAAGTCAAAAATTTCTATCCCCAACATTAAAATACATCTTTTATTGAAAACCATCTGTATTTTTCTGTTTAAGCCTCAAACTTAATGTTCAGAAGCTCAAACACTTGGAGTGAAAGGTTTTATCAAGTAATGTGAGAAAAGTGATTAATGTAGTTCCAGTATCTCAGTCAGGATTTCTTGTTCCTGACAAATATCTGACGTGTCTCATCTCAGGTCCTCGCCAACGGTCTGGACAACAAGCTGAGAGAAGATCTGGAGAGGCTGAAGAAGATCAGGGCTCACCGTGGTCTCAGGCACTTCTGGGGGTAAGAAATTGAATCCTCTCTCCATGTCTTAGTTTTCAGAGAGAAGCGAGCGTCAGTTATCTCCATGGGTCGTTTGGTAAAGTAAATATTTGTGGTTCTCAGGTTTGAAAATGTTAATGTAATATTTAAAACGAGTTGATAACAGATAAAACTGTATCTTCAGTTTGTATCTGAGCAAACGTAAGAGACTTGGCAGCAAAAGTGCTCAGACTTGAACGTGAAACTGATCTAGGGTAAAGAGGGAGTTCCAATAACACGTCGGTGAAATAAAACCAGAATCAGCTGGTGATAAGTTATGTGTTGAATGTTGGATTTTAACACTGTTAAATACTCGATGTCTTAACTGGTGCCCTCTTTTCCTTCTCTTTGCAGTCTGCGTGTTCGCGGTCAGCACACAAAGACCACCGGCCGCCGTGGTCGCACTGTCGGTGTGTCCAAGAAGAAGTAAAGTCCCCTGCTTCCCTTTTGTTTCAATAAAGCACCACAGTTCACAACATGTCTGTCCGTTTGATGTCACTGGGTGAAATGCTTGCATCTTGGTTTCTTGGGTCTTCTCTTTACCTGCAGTCGTTATCAAGAGGCACTGCTAATTTAGGAAATCACTTCCACAAACAAAAACAAACATTTTCAGACTCTTTAAAGAAATGACTCCCGTCACACTGTGGATCTTATTACTTCAGTTTATTTTGCTGCACTGACAAAAAGGGAGAGAAGACTAATCATATAAGAGCAAAGAGGAAATATTGCATTTTTCTGTACAAATATTCCATAAAAGATTTAAGGTAGTAAAATATTTATGGCTGCAGGAAATATAAAGTGCATGAGAAAGAAGTAGAGCAAAGAGAACTTGGGTTTAACTTTAACTGAGGCTTTTATGGCTTTTAAAGCGACGAGATCACCCTGTGAACAGTTTAGTTTCATGCGAACGTGTTATTCACTTTATGTAAAGTAAAACAGGAGGTTTGAAGGCTGCTGAAGCTACATCTTAAAGTGGGAGAAGAAGAGTACTGTAAATGTAACGCTTGCACACAGTTGTAGCCGTTTGAATCAACTAAAATCCGTCTATATGGATTCATGGTGCAGTTATAAGGAATCAAACTGCAACATACCCAGATCTGTTATGAAGCGGTTAACAGACAGTTTAAATACCAACTGAAACATGTTCAGATGAGGAAAAACAAAGCAAAATAACTTTGTGAATGTACTTAGTGCCAAGCTGTCCCTCACATCCCATCACTCGGGAAAAGGAGCAAAGAGCTTCGGTCATTTCCCTGGAAATTAAACTATACAAAGATTTCATAAATAGATTCAGTCATTCAGTTTGTATCTAACAAATGTTGAACCTTCAACGCAGCACTAGATGCTTCACCAGGTCTAAACTCGCCTTCTTTTACAATACACTCAGCAAGATCTGATTTCTGCAGCTCAGAACATTTCACTTTGACAGTGAGTAGTATTAGATTAATCTGACTCAATGAGAACTTCTGTGTCTCATTCTCTCTTTTTTTCCCTTTGTAGAAATTAACTTCCATAGATGCTGCACGGGACTGTATTGAGAAAACGATCCCATTTAGATTCAGCGCCGAAACTAGTTTTCACTCTGGCTCTGCTGTCAAAACATTTCAAACATGCAGTTCTGGCTGAGATCAGTGGAGGTTGTAGCTGCAGTAGCAAAGCCTTTTAAATCAGTTTCTGTAAGATGACCTGAAAACGGAAGCAAATAAGTACTCGACCCACTCATCTCCGGCCTGTAATCATCCCAGATCTCCCTTATGACCAGTGACCTGTCAGATAAAAACTGATTGTTTTGGTCTTAGTAATTCCATTTATCCTCGTTCCAAATGAACCCGGTTCAGTTTACAAATGTGAAAAACTGACTGATGCCAGCAAATGTATAAAAAAAAAAGGATATGATAAGTGTAGAGACTGGATTTGTAACTTTAAACATGAAAATGGACGCTCCTCTTCCTCACCCCTCCCTCTGGGGGGGAGGAGACTTCTGTTGGGGGGCTTGTTGTGGTTGCTGCTGCTCCTTAGTGGGAGCATAGTAAAGCTCCAGAGGTTTCCTGACCTTCCAGTATTTCTCGTTGACCAGCTCCAGGGTCAGAGAGCCGTTCAGCGTCTGAGAGGGAAACAGGTGAGTGGATGATCAAACAGTGTTCACTGCCATTAAAGGGTCAGTTCACCCAATCAAAACGTTTAATTCTACAAATTCTTTTTAATTCTTCTGGATCATCTACTGGACAATTCTTCAGTAGAAAGCAGAGATATGTTATTTAGATATTTAAGTTCTACAAGTTTCCAGAAACATTTTTGTTGATGTTTGTTCACCATCGTCTTGAGGTGGATGCACATTTCTCTCAAACCAGGACAAATAAACCACAACTATGCAGATTCTGCTACAGATAAGGAAGTAAATGTGGCCTGAAACAAATTCCTAATGAAAATAGTCATCGGCCTTAGTGTCGTGTTACTATACCTGTACCAAAACCTTTCTGAAAAAATGTAAAATGCCTCTTAGTGATGGTCGAGCAGCTAAATCAACGTTTATATTTTCATATTATTCACTATCAGCAGCTGTGATTACTCACAGAGAACTGGCCTCCTCTCGTCATGATGTAGATGGTGTACTGTTTCTCACTGATGTTGCTCAGACTCGACCCCTCCCCGACTTCTGCCGTTCCTCCAGTTTCTCCTGCTCCTCTCTCCTCTCCTGCTCCCTCCTCTCGTCCTCTGTCCTCCAAGGCAATACGCAGAGCGAGGTATTTAGACAGATGGTCCACTGTGGCGTTGGCTGTTGTCTTCACATATCTGGACACGAAGATTTGATCAGAAATAAGATCAGATAAAAGGAATATTTCCTTTAATTTATCCACTTACAGCAGTTTAACTTCTCTAAATATTCTTCTTCTAGCTTTGTAATTTTAACGATCTGCACCAAGAGATATTTACTCATGTTTTACTAAAATGAACTGCCTAACAAGTATGATGTAAATTGAATAATAAACTGTTAAAACTGCCTCTGTGCCTTTATACATCCAAACTAGAGCTTTACCAAAAAAGTTAAATATAAAGCCAGTTCTATGGACCCAGTCTCACCTGGTCTGGTTGTAGTCCTGTGCATGGACTAGCTGTGGGTGTGGTCTGAACACAAGCTCGATCTCTGAGGCCGGCCCCTCTTTGTGGCGTCTCAGAGGTGGTGTCGGGCTCCCGCTGTCTGCCTCGGGCCCCGAGCCGTCATCTGACACTCGTGGTCTCTTACGGCTTGGACCAGCCTCCGAGGGCGTCTGACCACGAGGATGTGGGGCAGAGTCGTGAGACAGGTGTGAGCGAGCGTCACCGTTATCCTCCCCACCGCTGAAGGTGGTGTTGTCGCTCTCCTGAGTCGCCTTCTTCACTCGGTGGTTTCTGCAGGGCAGAGGTAAACACAACCATTGTGCTTCTGTTTCTTAAAGTCTCTGATAGAAATGGACAGAACTCAACAAATATAAAATCTAACTTTACAACAAACAGCAGTGTTTTTACACCAGTTACCAATAATCACACGTATATTCATCATCATTATAAACCACAGCTCCTAAAGGAAATAATTAATGAAATAAATCTATGTTTTCCTGAAAAGCCAAACAAAGCATTTTACAACAACGTGGACGGAAAGTTTGACAGGTTTGACTCTCAGCAACTGCTGAAAATCATGTGATATCATCAAAAGCCCGGCTCCAGACCCTGGATTGATGACCACGATAAATGGAAAAACCAGTCAACTACCAATAAGAGAGGTGCATTTTAATTTTATGTTCGTATTTAACAAAGTTAACAGAGAAACTGATCACATATGAAGAAATCTCTGTTTTGGGATTTAAATACCTGAAACACCAACATAAGTTTATAAATGTACACTGCAGCAATTCTCTAATACACCTTAAGATACATAATAGAGGCGTTAAAGACAGAAAAATCCAATATGGCTGACACATTTGTTCCTCTCCCTGTGTTTATCATATATCATCATATCACCTAACAAATCAAACTTTCTGTCCTTGAAGCGTGAGGGTATAAAACTAGTCTGTGATCAACCACCTCTCGGACCTGTAGCGGGCCTGCTGGCGGAGCCCCTCCTCGATGCTGGAGCTCAGTGCCTCCTTGTTGTGCAGCCTGTTGAGTCTCTCCAGGACTCTGCGCTGATGGGCCTCGTATTCGTCACGACTCGGGTAAATCTTTGAGATCAGTGCATCAAAATTTGAGTCTCTGCGGAGCGAACGCCTGGAGACCAGTTTCTTCCTGCAGGTCGGACACTCTTTGTTCCTGGGGAGGGAGCAGAACTGGTGAATATATAAACAGCATCCCTGTCACACTCTAGCTTGTAAATCCAATGCAGTCTAAATAAAGCTTAAAAAAATCTGAACTGAAATAGTTCTGAAACCAAGAGTCTCACATTAATATCAGATGCCAGTAAATTAAATTCACTATCGCAGAAATCTGATACTTCCTGTTGTTGACAAATAGCTCAAGCGGAACTTGTGGTGTGCTGCATCCAGGGACAGTACAGAGTGTAGGTCATTTGTATTTTGAAAGCCCCGAGAAAAACAAAAACTGACGCATGAAGCAAACCTTTGCTCAAAAACCAAGTTCTGCATCCTATTCTACACCCCTATCAAAATCTTACATCTGACTGTAGCCTGTGCTCAGCATCTCTTGTCACTTTAATCAAATTCCAGTGCCCAGTTATGTGTCTGTTAAAGTCACAGCAGCAGGCAGAAAATCCAAGCATATTGGAGGATGTTATGTAACCAATAAATAGAAAGATTAACAGAACAGTTATTTAAGTGACTGATCAAACATGTTTAACATCTTCTCAGTTTCCTCGGTGTGGGGATTTTCTAAACTAAATCTTTAACCATTAAACAGAACGGAAACTACTATTACCCTGATCGCAGAGCAGTGACAATGCAGTCGGAGCAGAAGCGGTGCAGACACTCTTTAGTGGTCATTGTGTTCTTTAACATGTCCAGACAGATGGGACACATCAGCTCGCTGTGAAGTGAGCGAGGAGATACGGCCACCTCTGTACCATCCATGATCGCCTCCTGCACACACACAAAAAACTAAACATTAAGCATGACTCTACTATCAGAATTAATCTGTTTCATACAGGCAAACGCAGAATGGTTCACACCAAGTTGAGAAAAAAGCAAAAAGACAATTGTTCAGTCATTTTAACTAATTTGTAACCTGGTCACTTGAAAAAGTCAGTCAATGAAAACGTAAAAAAACAAAGACTGCCAGGGCCTCGTGGGACACAAACAGACACAGAGAGAGGTTTACCTGAGGGCTCCTGTGCAGCTCGTACAGACTCAGCTCCCAGGTCTTACTGGGAGCCTGGATGTTTACAGGAGCTGCCATGGCTGCAGTTTCCCACACTCCTCCCTAGACACAGAGAGAAAGAACAAACACATTTAAACTGCACAGCTACAGTGTAAAAGATAAAAGATCTGTTCATTCTCTGATTCAACTTCCTCAGTATTTACCCTGAATGTGCAATTCAACAGAAAGATACTTCTAAGAAGTTCCTAGAGGTCTGAAGTTGGGGCAGTAAAGGAAACCAGTGTAAAAAGAACCTGGAGTCCAATCAATGAAACTAGAGCAGAAGTTTGGTTCAGAGCTACAGAATTATAAAAAACACTCAAACAGTATCAGTGTGCTACTCACAAGCAGCATCAGTTAATCACACCCTCACAACAGGGATGAGGGGAAGAGAGGTTTGCAGCGATTTTAAAACCTTGCACTTGTTGTTTGTGTTGTGGTTTCACTCGCTGTATCAGTAATATTACACCCTTTAGAAAGGGTTAAAGGGCAAAGTAAAAGAGTTTGTCTGTGGACTGATGAACATCTAAACTGTCTATGAATGGAAATGATTTTCTACTGTGTCTACTCTTTATAGAAATGATCCAGAATCATGCAGACTGCTCTATGAGGTAAAAAAGGACCCTAGAATAACAGCTAAAGTCTTGAAGGTTTCATTTGAGTTAACAGTCCTGTCATGAGTCACAGATGCCAAACATTGGACAGAGGAAGCCTCTGCTGTTCAGAAACACACTGCAGCACACCTGACCACCAACACACAGCACTCTAAAGATGGGATAATATGAAACTATTATCAGAAGGTGAAGTACAGTGGAACAACACCGTGATTCACGGCTGCTCTGCTGCATCTGGACCTGGACAGTTTATCAAGGTAACCTACAGAATAAACCTACTTTGAAATGCTTCTGAGACATAAAATGTGACTTTTGAAGTGGACCAGTGAGACCCCAGACCTCAACCCAGTAGAAATACTGTGGAATGACCTTGAGAACTGTTCGTACCTGATGTCCTAAGTAAGATCATGTCTATTATGAAGTAGCTCTGCAAAGAGGACTGGTTCAGAGTTGCTCCTGGATGTGCTGCAGGTCTAATCTGCAGCTACGGGAAGAGCTTGCTTGAGGTTATTGAGGCCAAAGCTGGTTCAACCAGTTATTAAAATTAATATGTTGCCATGAATTCTTCTACCATTGCTTTGTGTGGTTAATGAAAGGTCATGACCGTTTTATCTGCTTAGAAACTTTGTGTTTGCTAAAGATCAGATCAGATTTCATGACCACTTCACCTAACTTCAGTTTATGAACTGTAACTATCCTCAAATAAAGTTTAATAGACAATTACAAAACACTAAAAGGAACACTATGACTTAATATGATAGCATTTTGTTGACTCTGTGATGGTAGAATTGCTGTGTGTAGTAATAAAACACTAAAAACTAAATAGTGAGTGCTGTTGACGAGTGAAGTGTTAGAACTTCCTGCAGGGACCAAACTGTTTCTTCACTACGATTAAAACCAGCACACGAGTTTGTCAAGTCTTACTCATCTACAGGAAAATAAAGCGTCAAACCTGCACATCAATCGACAAACATGTTGAAGTAAAGAGGCCAAAAGCAGAAACGTGCAGTGGAAACTCACCTGACGTTGAACTGATGGACAGCTGACCAGCAGAGACACGACCCCCTGTTCCCGGACACAAACACACACACAACCTCCTGAAACTCCTCGGAAAACCGCCGTAACACCACACAGTGGTCAACACCTTCTGCTTGAATGTTGTCACCGTCGGTAGGACGAGTTTAATTCAGGCTGAACCACGCACGAAGCTTAAAAACACAAAAAGAAAATCAAGAGCGCAACATTTTCCGAGACCCACAAGTTAGCTAACGTTAGCTGAGGCCATCTTTCTTCTTCTTCTCCCCGGAACAACTCGCCTGATCCCCGGCTGCTGCTCGGCGGCTTCAGCGCCCCTCTCCGGCCAGTGGGCGCATTACAACATTCAGCACAGAAATGTCAATTACAGTTTTTCTCAGTCGCTTTAGTACAATTCTCAGATCAGAATGAAATTCTCAAAACTATTTGTTCAATCTTCACATCATGATGTCACTTGTGCACATCATATAAGCAGTTTCTCACTTCTTTGAACAAGTTGCTTTGGTACATCCATGCAAATGATTATGTACAATTCTCTGCTCTTTGCTACATTATCAATTGTTTATGTCATGTTGATCAAAATGTATTATATAGTTCACTGTGCAATAGTCTTACTCCTCAAAACACCTAGTCATTAGTTCATCGTATAAGTCATTAATTGCAAAATGGTTGACCAAGTTGTCATAATGTGACAAACATATTTCTATACATCTCCGTTATATGTTTTTTTCTAAACCTGTCCTGAATTGGTAAATTGCTCTCAGGTGACTTGACTTCCTCTAACAAAGGTGCATCTCATTGACAATCAATGGGCAAGCATATACTGTATATGGATGAAGCACAACACAATGTTCTATGTCTGACAATGGAAGGACAAGGAATTGGACGGGGGCCAACAGCCAGAGAGAAGAAGAAGAGGAAGAGGAGTGAGGCTGCGTGGTGGAGGAGTTAGGGGGCAAAACCGAGGAAGAGGCCGAAGACATGTACGTGTTCCTGATGAGATAAGAGCCACATCTGTAGACCATGTTGTCAACCATGGGCTCACAATGGCTGAGGCTGGTAGAAGGGTGCAGTCAAATGTTGGGAGAATTGAAAATGAAAATTCTTGTAATTCATAAAACTCATTTTGTGTCTTCTGTATATAGCGTATGATGGAACTGGAAGCAAGTGAGCAGTCGCACAGCTTCATCTACATGGATGACGCTGGCTTCAACCTAACAAAATGTAGAAGTCGCCGACATATCATCGGCCACAGGGCTACAGTTGATGTGCCAGGCCAACGGGGCGGGAACATAACCATGGGTGCTGCCATCTGAGACAATGGTGTGCTCACTCATATTCCCATAATAGGTCCATACAACACAGAACATCTTATAACCTTTCTAGAAACTCTCTACAGAGATCTCATCCCTGAAGAAGAGAGGGGTCAGAGTGGAGATCACCTGCCAACGTATGTGATAGTTTGGGACAATGTGAGTTTTCATCACTCCAACATCATCAGGCAGTGGTTTGCAGCCCACAACAGGATGCGGATGGAGTTCATTTCACCCTACTCTCCATTCCTTAACCCTATTGAGGAATTTTTCTCAGCATGGAGATGGAAAGTTTCTGATCGCCAGCCACGTACACAAATGACCCTCCTGGCTGCCATGGATGCAGCGTGTGATGACATCACAGCAGACGCCTGCAGAGGCTGGATAAGACACTCTAAAAGATTCTTTCCACGCTGCATTGCAAGAGAGGATATTCGCTGTGATGTGGATGAGAATTTGTGGCCTAACATACAGGAACGACAAGAGGTGTAGGAAGACCACACCAATTCCTACTGCACTGCCTGTACTGTTGTACAGAATATTGTCCTATCTTTATTTTCCCTTTGTGTTACTGTTTGCAGTGGGTTTTTTCTATGTTGGTATGACATGGTCTGTCAACAAATTACAATATAAACAATAAAAGTGTAAATGTGAATCTTGTCCAGTCTCTTGCAAACAAACAAAAATGTGTAACTTACATTTTACAATAATTGTCATCAAAACTTTAGCCCTAGTTTACATCAGAACCTCCCTCTAAAGTACAGTTATATTGACAACTTGACTAAGTCATTTGACTGTCTTGTTCGTAGACAATGACACGAGGACTTGAAATTCTGATGGCACTGACATGTTCAATGACATAAAGACTTAGTTTTGAGAGATGAACTAAAGATTTTGAGCAAGTTACAGGCTTTTGCAAGAAATCCATAGTGTTTTGCTGTTTGTACAAATTGTTTTGAGAAATGCACACACATATTTGCAAACTTCAATTCTGATCTGAGAATTGTACTAAAGCGACTGAGAAAAACTGTAGTACAAAAAATGTATAGAAAGAATACACAGAAAAGTGATTCATTTATCATAAAATAAAAAACAACAAACAACAAATGACCTATAAAAATACTGTAAATTCTTCTGTAAGTTCATTAACAGTAGTTCAGAAAGAAATGGAGCACGACTCTGTGTAATATATACATGTATTCACACACATAGGTACATAGAGTATGGCAGATTAATAAAGAACTTTTGCTAATTGTTTGCATTTGAACATTTGGGCACAGTGAACTTATTCAGGGCAAAACCTGACTAGACCGGCATTGAACGGTGTTCAGTTGGTACTAAGAGGCCAACAACATAACCTCTCAAACCATTATGACGACCACCAGCCCGAAATGTTGATAAAAGACAGAATAGAGCCATGCTTTCATGTTGGTAAAGCCAAATCAAATTCTGGCTATACCATCCGAGAGCAGCACAAATAAAGACATCAGACCAGGCAGTTCTTATACTCTTCTAAAGTCTGGTTTTTACAGTGGACTATTTTGGCCATGAGGAAGATGTTTTTTTGATCAAAGTCTAAATTTGGAGAACTGATTCAAACTTCCAGCTTTACCACATAGTGACAGCAAAATACCTTGTGCAGATGAACTAGTGACATTGTGCTTGAGATTTAAGTTAAAAAACACACTTTAATAAAAAGAATTAGGACTTTATGCGACGGAAAAACCATATAAACTTAGAAGAGATGGCTGCAGTTGTTCAAAGAGAAATAGCTGGAGATGTTGAAAGGATGACTGCACCTGCGCATTACACAGAGAACATACAGTAGGTTGTATCACAGGCTGAGTTTCTCATTAGTTTCTTAAATTTCCACAGTGTTTGAATGCAGCAGGACACATGTTGATAAATCTACAGCCAGATGTGACACAGCAGAGAGCAGTGGTGTTATCTGTAGATATATTCTGTTTACTTTAATTAAATCAAATTATATTTCTTTCTTCCTGGTGGCCCTAACACTCAGTTGTAGATTTGGCTGAACACATTTATAACATTGCATTGTTCGGTTATGTAATACTCTGACTATGTCTTCCACTATTGTAAATATGAACAACTGATTGAAATAAAAGATTTAATAATCGTCTCATGGGTAATCTGTAATTACACGGCAACACCTTTTGATTCAGCCTTGCCTTTGTCTTTTAAAAGCTAATTTATGTCTCACTGAATCACCTTCTGTGTTTAAGGCGTTACACTGAAAAAATGCGTTGGTGCCTGCCCTCTATCATTATCCTACAACAAAAAAACCCTCCCAGTTCAATTACAAATGGTCCCACTTCTATTGAACGGCGAAGGGCATGTCACGACACTCTGGGCGTCCTGTGGCATCATCGGTACGGTGTCTTTGTTTTGTTATTATCTAATTATATTAGGAATGTCCTAACTGGTACTTATTCTTACAAAGTCAAACTGTCGCTACTCCTCACACTGAACCACCCTAACAGGAGTTATTGAACCAACTCAGAGGGATGAACCTCAGGGCAGTGCTTCATCTTCAACTGTAAAGTAGTGGTAACGTGTGAAAGAGGAACTGGGCGTCTGGACAATGGTCGACAGGTCGTCAAAGTACATTCTACACTTGCTGGTTTATTATGAACTTATTGCTAAAAGTGGAGCAGTCTATTGTAGCACTCAGTGGTGGACGAAGCTGTCACAACATTTACTTAAGGGAAAGTAGAAATACTACAATTTACTGTGTAATACTCAGAAGTACTGCAGAAGTTACTTAAGCAACTTTTCAGAGTTCACAGTTTTGTGACCCTGTGTATTTACTATTTGCAGGATTTGCCACATGTTGTACGAACTTCAAAAAAATAATGATGATTCTGCCCCAGTATCTGTGAGCAGCCCATAATACAGTAAACACAGATAAGCAAAATAAACAGCTGTGAGGTGATGTGACAATTATATCACAAATGTAATATTAGAAAGGCTGATGGTCCACTTTGAAAAAAGGAAAGAATGAATCTGAATCGTTTAGAGAATATTCATGATGTGTTAAAGTAAATAAGGGACAAATTGTTGTATTACATGTATTCAGTTTTTGTTCTTCCTTTACCTTTATTATAAATGCGTTTGTTTTAATGGAAAGGTGTTGTCATCACCTTGATCTAAGTGTAATTTGAAAGAACAATTAAGATGTTTGCTAGTGCCTCTTAAGATGTGTGACCAGAGGCTTTGTGCTCTTCCACACTGCTTGATACTACCTGTATCATCTTGTTAAAGCTCTTTATTGAAACTATCAGTTTTACAGTGGTTGAAATATTCGTATTACAAATATTTCTAAAATTCATTTCAACATTTGTGCCAGCTTTGGAAACTCTGAAATCTTCTTTAGCACTTCTAAGACACAGTTCTGGTGAGTTGAGAAGCTTGGTAAATGGTTAAATGAATTAGAATCAGGCAAAAAAGTTAATTATCATGAATTTATTAAGATGTTAGAATATTTTTTTTAATAAGTTGTATTTACCTGCAGCTAAAAGCACAACTTTACAATCATAAACAGAATTCTATACACTAATAAGTACAATAAGCATAAGTATAGTTTGAAATAACCACCTTCCTTTAATGTTAGAAATGTGAACACAAATGTGAATCATTTGCACATTTATACAGAATATAAAATAACAGGACCTAATATTAATCAAATAAGACTTTTGCTGTGATGTACACTATAATTAACACATGCACACAGTAGAGTAAATAATAAATAAAATAATCTATTTAAAAGTCTAAATATCGGACAGAAGACCAGGCTGTTGAATTGTTACAAACACATTATAAATAACAAAGTAAAATAATAAATAGATATTTAATAGATATAACAGTTAATCTAAGAATCCATCTATTGTGACATTATTACTTTTTATAGAAGTACAGCAGCTGTGACTAGTAGAACAGAAAGGAGACTGAACCTGTTGACTGCAGCTACTGTTGCTGTGTTGTTTGTTCCAGTTGCTGTCCCTGATTCTGTTCCTGTTCCTGTTCCTGATCCTGATCCTGATCCTGATCCTGAGTGTGATCCCGATCCTGATCCTGATCCTGTTGTTGCAGGTGTTGTGTTGCCAGACGTTGGTGTTAACACTGCAGCTTGGGCTGCTGTTGCAGCTGCTGTTGCCGCTGCTGCTGCTGCCTGTGCTGCTGATGCCATTGCCACTGTAAGGTTCGCTGCCTTTTCCGGTGTTGCTGCTGCCACTGTCTCTGTTGCCTTCTCTGCTGCTACTGCTGCTGTTAGTGCTGTTGCATGTGCCATCTGTGCAACCCCTTGTGCCTCTATTAGTGGTGCCCGTGCCTCTGGTGTTGACGCTGTATCATCTGCTAAAATTTGCTGTAGTTGATCTGCTGCTTGGGCTGTTAATGCGGCCACTGATTTGGCAGTGTTTGCAGCTGCTATCGTTGTGTCTGGTGTTGCGGTTGCTGATGCAGCGTTTGTTGCTGCAGCCGCCGCTGTTTTCGCAGCACTGGCTGATGTTAATGCTGATGCTGCTATTTGTGCTGCTTTAAGTGCTGCTGATGCTGGTGATGTTGCTGATACTTGTTGCACTGCTGCTAGTGCTGCTGCATTTGCTGCCTCAGCTGCTCGATTTGCAGCATTTACTGCCAGTGCCACTGGTGCTGCACCAGCTGCAACTAAAGTGGCCGCTCTTGCTGCTTCTTGAGAGGCCTTTGATGCATTTTGTGCTGCTATGGATGCTGCTGGTCCACCCACAGCGGCTGCTGCTGAGGCTGCCGCCGCCGCCGCTGCCGCTGCTGCTGCTGTTGACCCTGCCACTGCTGCTTCCATTGTTTTAGCTGCTCCTGGTGCTGCAGTTGCTGTTGTTGTTCCTGTTGTGCTCTCCACTGGGATTGGAGCATCATTACCGGTTAGTGGAGGCTGCACTGTAGTTGTGCTTGATGTCGTTGGTTGTACTGGTTGTGGGGCAGCTTCTGCTGCATTTGCTGCTGCAGTTGCAGCTCTTGCTGCTGCTTTTGCTATTGATGCTATTGTATCTGTGCTGCCTGCCGTAGCAGAATCTAATACAGCATTTGCTGTAACTGCTGTTACTACTGTCATTTCTGCTACTGATTTTGCTCTTGCTATTGCTGAAAGTGTTGAATCTGTCATTCCTGCTGCTTTTTGTGCTGATAGTGCTACTAATGCTTCTTCTGTAGTATTTTTAACATTAATTGCAGCTTCTTTAGCTGCATTAATAGCTTCAGGTGTTGCTGTGTCATTGGCTGCATTTTCTGCTGCCACTGCTGCCATTCTTGCTGCCACTGCTGCTTTTAATGCTGCTCCCTGTAATTGTGCTATTTCCTGTGATGTTTTGGTTGGTGGTGCTAATGCTGCATCTATTGCATGTTGCACTGCTTCTGCTGCATCTGCAGCATTTCTTGCTGCAATTACTGCCATTGCTACTGGTGCTTCTCCTGCTGCTACTAGCGTAGCATTTGCAGCTGCTGCTTTTGCAGCTAGTATTGCAGTCTCTATTTCTTTGGATGCTGTCACTCCAGAGGCTGCTGCTGTTGAGGCAACTACAGCTGTTGCTGCTGCTGCTGCTGCTGTTGATGCTGCCACCACTGCTGCAGTTTTCTGTTGAGTGGATTGTGTTATTGCTGCTGTTGAGGTTGGTGGGGATTGTGTTTCATTAGTTGTTGGCACTGTAGACACAATTAGGGTTGCATCGTGTGCTACAGTTGATGTCACTATTGCTGCTGTTGTCGTTGTGATTAAGGCGGTTGTTACTCTCTCCGTCATTGGCTGTATTGTTGTACTGGGTGCTGTTATATCTATAAATGTCCCTCCTGCTGCTGCTGCTGCTGCTCTAGAGGCGGCAGCTGCTGTGTTTGCTGCATTTATTGCTGCTTTTGCTTGTTCCATGGATGCTCTTGCCATTTCAGCTTCTGCCTCACCTGATGATACTGCAACCACAGCTGCAGTTTCTGCTACTGTAGTAGTTCCAGTTGCTGTTTCTGCTGCCATTAATGCTGCTGTCTCAGCTGCAACTATTGTTAAATTGATTGCTGCTGCTGTTTCTGCTGTTGTTGGTCCTATGGCTGCAGTTTTAAGTGCTACTTGTAGGGCCTCTGCTGCTGACTTTGCTTCTTCTGCTGCTATTTTTGCAGCTTGAATGGCAGCTTCTGTAGATTGCGGTGTTGCTCCTGGAGTTTCGATGTTTGCTGCTAATTCTGCTGCTGTTGCTGCTGCTTTTGCTGCTGCTGTTGCTTTCAGTGTTGCTGCAAGTGTTTGTTCTGCTAATGCTGCTGTTGCTGCTGGTGCTGCTATTGCTGCTTTTATTGCTTCAGCTGCAGCAGCTGTAGCTGCATTTGTTGCATTTGTGGCAGCTTGTGCTGCTGCTGTTGGCAATGTTTTCCCTTCTGTTAAAGCTGAGGCAGCTGCAACTGCTGCTAGTGCAGCTAATGAAGCATTTTCTGCAGCTGCTGAAGATTTCCCAGCCAGGGCTGCTGTTGTCGCTGCGGCTGCTGCTGCTACAGCAGATGCTGCAGCCGTTGCTGCTGTGGCTGCTGCTGTTGCTGCTGTTGTGGCTGTTTGTAGATGTAGTGATTTATTTGCATATGATGTTGTAGTTCCCATTATTGTTGTTGCAGTTGTTGCTGGTGTGGTTGTAGATATAGTTTGCGGTGTTAAAGCAAGTATGACAGCTGCTGCTGCTCTTCCTGCAGCTATGGCTACATTTGTGGTTTTTATTGCTTCTTTAGCTGTTACAGTTGCTTCTGTAGCCTTTGCACTTGCCATTTCTTGAGTTGTTGAATTTGAAGCAGCACTTGCAGCTTCTGCGGCTGATATTGTTTTTCCTGACACTGTTGCAGCATTTTCGGCTGCTGTTTCTGCTGCTACAATTGTTAAGGGCATTATTACTGAATTTGTGTTTGTTCCACTTGCTGTACTTGTTGCTTTTAATACGTCCAGTATTTCTGATAGGGCATTTGCTGCAGATGCTGCACCTTTCTGTGAAGCTGCAGCGGCATCTGCAGCAGCTGCTGTAGCTGCAGAAGCAGCCTTGGCTGCTGCCTCTGCTGCTTTATCTGCTGCAATCGATATATTTGATGATGCCTCAGCAATTTTTTCTGCAATCTTTGCTGCTGACGCTGGTGCTGTTTGAGCTGCTAGTTGTGCTGCATTTGCTGCTAGTTGTGCTGCATTTGCTGCATTTGTTGCTTTTTCTGCTGCCATAATTGGTGAAAGTGTTCCATTTATTACTGCTTCAGAGGCCAAGGCAGCTTCTTGTGCAGCTTTGGCAGCTGCATCGGCTGCAGAAGCTGCTCTTTCAAATGCGGGTCCTGTAGTAGCTGTTGCTGCTGCAGCTGCTGCTGTTGCTGCTGCTGTTGCTGCCACAGCAGCTGCTGCAGCTGTTGCTGCTGATGTTGCTGCTGCTACTGCTGATGTAACTGGTGATGCTGTTGTTGCTGCTGCTGCTGTTGTTGATGATGCAGTTATGGAGACTGTTGTTGTTGCTATGGTTACTGGTGTTGCTGCTGTTGCTGCAGCTGCTGCTGTTGCTGCTGCTGTGGCACTTGTTGCAGCTGCTCCTGGCATGTTGGTTGTGTTTGTTACTGAGACCGTTGTAGTTGGAGCTGTTGTTGCTGTAGATGCAGCTATGGAGGCTGTTGTTGCTGCTGTGGTTAGTGGTGTAGCTGTTGTAGATGTATTTTGTTTGCCTGATGTTGTGTTATTGGCCAGTGCAACTGCTGCCTTACTTGCAGTTACAGCTGCCTGTACAGCTGCTGCTGCCTCTTGAGCTATTGTAGCTGCTTCAGTAGCCTTTAGAGTTGCTATTTCCTGAGTTGTTGAATTGGCAGCAGCATTTGCAGCTTCTGCTGCTGATACTGCATTTGCTGACACGTTGGCTGCAACTGTTGCTGCTACAGATGCTAACTGCAATATTTTTGATTCTGTGTTTGTTCCATTTGTTGTATTTGTTGGTGGTAATATTCCCTGTATTTGTGCAAGAGCTCTTTCTGCAGCAGCTGCACCTTCTTGTGCAGCTACAGCAGCTGCTCCTGCATCAGCTGCTGTTGTTGCAGATGCAGCCCTGACTGCTGCCTCTGCTGCTTTATCTGCTGCAATTGATATATTTGCTGTTGCCTCAGCAATTATTTCTGCCATCTTTGCTGCTGACGCTGGTGCTGTTTGAGCTGCTAGTTGTGCTGCATTTGCTGCTTGTTTGGCTGCATTTGCTGCAGTTGTTGCTTTTTCTGCTGCATCAGTTGGTGAAAGTGTTCCATTTATTACTGCTTCAGAGGCCAAGGCAGCTTCTTCTGCAGCTTTGGCAGCTGCATCTGCAGCGGCTAATGCGTTTTGAGCACTGGGTCCTGTAGTGGCTGTTGCTGCTGCTGCTGCAGCTGTTGCTGCTGCAGCTGCTGCTGTTGCTGCAGCTGCTGCTGTTGCTGCTGCTGTGGCACTTGTTGCAGCTGCTCCTGGCATGTTGGTTGTGTTTGTTACTGAGACCGTTGTAGTTGGAGCTGTTGTTGCTGTAGATGCAGCTATGGAGGCTGTTGTTGCTGCTGTGGTTAGTGGTGTAGCTGTTGTAGATGTATTTTGTTTGCCTGATGTTGTGTTATTGGCCAGTGCAACTGCTGCCTTACTTGCATTTATAGCTGCCTGTACAGCTGCTGCTGCCTCTTGAGCTATTGTAGCTGCTTCAGTAGCCTTTAGAGTTGCTATTTCCTGAGTTGTTGAATTGGCAGCAGCATTTGCAGCTTCTGCTGCTGATACTGCATTTGCTGACACGTTGGCTGCAACTGTTGCTGCTACAGATGCTAACTGCAGTATTTTTGATTCTGTGTTTGTTCCATTTGTTGTATTTGTTGGTGGTAATATTCCCTGTATTTGTGCAAGAGCTCTTTCTGCAGCAGCTGCACCTTCTTGTGCAGCTACAGCAGCTGCTCCTGCATCAGCTGCTGTTGTTGCAGATGCAGCCCTGACTGCTGCCTCTGCTGCTTTATCTGCTGCAATTGATATATTTGCTGTTGCCTCAGCAATTATTTCTGCCATCTTTGCTGCTGACGCTGGTGCTGTTTGAGCTGCTAGTTGTGCTGCATTTGCTGCTTGTTTGGCTGCATTTGCTGCAGTTGTTGCTTTTTCTGCTGCATCAGTTGGTGAAAGTGTTCCATTTATTACTGCTTCAGAGGCCAAGGCAGCTTCTTCTGCAGCTTTGGCAGCTGCATCTGCAGCGGCTAATGCGTTTTGAGCACTGGGTCCTGTAGTGGCTGTTGCTGCTGCTGCTGCAGCTGTTGCTGCTGCAGCTGCTGCTGTTGCTGCAGCTGCTGCTGTTGCTGCTGCTGTGGCACTTGTTGCAGCTGCTCCTGGCATGTTGGTTGTGTTTGTTACTGAGACCGTTGTAGTTGGAGCTGTTGTTGCTGTAGATGCAGCTATGGAGGCTGTTGTTGCTGCTGTGGTTAGTGGTGTAGCTGTTGTAGATGTATTTTGTTTGCCTGATGTTGTGTTATTGGCCAGTGCAACTGCTGCCTTACTTGCATTTATAGCTGCCTGTACAGCTGCTGCTGCCTCTTGAGCTATTGTAGCTGCTTCATTAGCCTTTAGAGTTGCTATTTCCTGAGTTGTTGAATTGGCAGCAGCATTTGCAGCTTCTGCTGCTGATACTGCATTTGCTGACACGTTGGCTGCAACTGTTGCTGCTACAGATGCTAACTGCAATATTTTTGATTCTGTGTTTGTTCCATTTGTTGTATTTGTTGGTGGTAATATTCCCTGTATTTGTGCAAGAGCTCTTTCTGCAGCAGCTGCACCTTCTTGTGCAGCTACAGCAGCTGCTCCTGCATCAGCTGCTGTTGTTGCAGATGCAGCCCTGACTGCTGCCTCTGCTGCTTTATCTGCTGCAATTGATATATTTGCTGTTGCCTCAGCAATTATTTCTGCCATCTTTGCTGCTGACGCTGGTGCTGTTTGAGCTGCTAGTTGTGCTGCATTTGCTGCTTGTTTGGCTGCATTTGCTGCAGTTGTTGCTTTTTCTGCTGCATCAGTTGGTGAAAGTGTTCCATTTATTACTGCTTCAGAGGCCAAGGCAGCTTCTTCTGCAGCTTTGGCAGCTGCATCTGCAGCGGCTAATGCGTTTTGAGCACTGGGTCCTGTAGTGGCTGTTGCTGCTGCTGCTGCAGCTGTTGCTGCTGCAGCTGCTGCTGTTGCTGCAGCTGCTGCTGTTGCTGCTGCTGTGGCACTTGTTGCAGCTGCTCCTGGCATGTTGGTTGTGTTTGTTACTGAGACCGTTGTAGTTGGAGCTGTTGTTGCTGGAATTGTTGTCAGATTTGTTGTTGATATTGGAACCATTGTGGTTGCACTTGCAGGACACCTGAGTTTCAGGCTTCCCTCAGCAAGCTGGCTGTTGGATGCTGTGTTCATTTAAGAATTTTGTTAATTTATAAACTTCACATTTAGTTTTTGATTTTAATTTGAATATATTTTACTTACCGATAAGTATCAAGACAGTGAATAAAGTCTTGATGATCATCATAATTGGTTACTGTTGTCGTTAACTTATTTTTTTTCTGATCTTTTCCTGTAAAAAAATGAAAAAAAAAAATGTCTACATGTCTACATGACAAGTTGTTGAAAGCAGGTCTTAATTAGGGCATTTTTAACTTGATAATAGTCGTATTTTCACATTTCAAACTCCTTCACCAGTTAAAAAAATGATACTGACAGCTAGTACTACAGGGAACAACATTCCAGTTGCTTTCTTGTCGGCATATTTTGCACTGTAACTAGGGAGTAGTTCAATACGCTCTGGTGGTTCACTGGTGTTAGTTTAAACTCAAATTATTTAAACCCACCTTTCATTCTGTCATTATCTGTGTTTCTTCCTACTTATTTATCTGCCTTTGTTTCTTAAGTCATGATATTATTATATCATAATACAATACAATTAATATAGTAATATACTATTATACTATATCTTGTTATCACTATTATGGTGTTTCTATCATTGTCACTTTGGCCTATTGTTTTCCAGATTTATCACACAAACAAATTGGAATTTAAAAGTTTTTTCTCTGTTAATTTTCTGTACGTGTTCTCTTAATCTGTCCTTACTGCCTTTAAATGAGCAAAACAACGAGAGCTCCAAGGAAATATACATATTATTTTTTTCAGATATTTTTCAAGTTTATGCAGATTTAAGAAGCAGGCTATTTGACCTATGTGTGAAGTACATGAAGGTTGCTCCCTGACTGAGTAGCCTATGCTCCACTAGAGATGTTGCATTTAGTATTTAGATTTTGTAAAACACATGCATACATTCAGTAATACCACATTTTGCAAATGTCAATTGAACAGAATGTAAAAAAAATGCCATCTAGTGACAGACAAAAGCAATACATCACATCAGAGAAGCAAGAACCAACAAATTGTTTATATTCAACAAATGTATGATTATGTGTAATTAAAAGGCTGATTCTGTGACAAGCAGATTATCAACCCAAATAAGACAGGTTCAATGATTAAACCTTTTTTAATCAAAGAAAATACAGACGTGAATTTAAGCTCAGCGAAAGGATTAAAATTTGTAAAGACAAGTTGTAAGAAAAACAAAATCTGATTTTTTTATACTTTTTTTATGAGTAATGGAATCACTAAAGTTTGTGACAAATTACATATAATAATATAATATATTATATATTACATTATTATTATATTATAAGATAATGTATGAATCAAATAATGACCTCTAAAACAACTTAAATTATTAATTATTATTATTGTTATGGTACATTAGTAAATTTAAATTAATGAAATGAAACACTCACTTGTATGTTGAAGATGTAAGTTCAGTTAAAGTGGTGCTGTTGTGTTGGTAGTCAGTGTGTCTTTGAGGTTGAGGTTTGATTCTTGGTCTTGTTTTCCTCCTATATATACAGTTCCACTTGTAGTCAGATGACAGCAGAGGATGGTACTCGCGTCACAGAAAATGTAATAATAATGATCATGATTATAGAGCAGGGCAGGTCTTGGACTTTCATGCTTAAGGTGTAACACCAGTATTGATGTTTCATTTCGTGACTATGCACTTTGATAGTACGTGGACGCTTTTTGTGATTAATAGAGATGTGAAACCTGTTGAGTGACATTTCATGAGAGTTTGAATAATTAATACCGTGTTCGGAGGTTGGGAGTTTGTGCTCTCATTTTGTTCTGATATCTGAAACATGTATTTTATAAGTATAAGTTTAGAGCAGGCTATTTACATTAACAATGTCCACACATAGGTAGGCTATACTACGTCATAACGCACAATTTTCATATTTGGATTATGATGCACATGATTTATTCTTCATTTTTTAAAAGGAAAAGAAAAATATTGTAGATACTGTTAAGGTTAAATATGCATTGTTAACCATTCTTTTGAGCTAGTTTGGCTTTAGGATTGAGATCTCTTTTGCAAAACAAACAAACAAACAACAACAACAAACAAAACAAACAAACAAAAAAACAGAGAACAAAATTAGGTATGTACAAGTTCTCTATATACAATCCAATTTATTCACCCAGTCAACATCACACACACACACACACACACACACACACACACACACACTAACAATAACAATAACAATAACAATAACATGAATTCCAGCTAAAGCTTGATTTCTCTCAGTAATAAGTGCCTCAGTCATTACGCTCTGTTGCCCATGTGGACACCTTTGGGTGACACGTGAATAACGTGAATTTTATTTATTCATTCTGGTAACAAAATGCGTAAAAACCAGTCTTCTCCTCTTCAGAGTTGGTATGAGGAACTTTAAATTCAGTCTGTCTGATGTGGTTTCATAGATTTGAAATATCTTGGTGGATTATGATTGGAACCACCTATTGAAATCATTTGAAGAGTGAAGGACAACAGTCTGTTTTCAACTTGTAGTATTCATCAACATGTTCACTGTGGGTTTTCTAGGACAGCATGCTGTCGAATCAGTTTCTAAATATGTATACTATATTTCTATTTGCTGATCATACCTCCTCAACCACATGCAGAGCTTTTCTTATAACAGCACATCATAATGTTTTTGGATCAGCTAGTTGTTGAGAGGACCTTAACATGAAAAGCAACACACAACTGAGTTAAATTAAATGGTTTTTAGAGGGTTATAATAAAACAAAGTTATTGGGAGGTTTGCCACTTTGACAAAGGCTGAAACAAAACCCAAACATCACTATCAACCGAGTGGAAACTGGTTTGGATGGTCAGAACCGTCCATAATCCAAAACACCACTAACAACACAAGGTGTGGCACTCAACCCCGACCCTGCTGATGGAAGGGATTAGCATTTGAAATAGTCTAACCTTAGCTCTATCAAATATTTGCGGACCCTGAAATGTGGGTCTGTACCAGGAAACCAACAAATTATCAGTCCAACAATTTTGCCAAGAAGAGAGTTGAAATTTTAAACCAGAGTTCTGCCAGATGATCGTTGACTATGACTACAACATCATCAGATCATGGAGTTGGAGACCATTTGTGTGGTTCTGGTACTCCTCAGCAACACTGGTAACTTTTGTCTGTCTGAAATAATGTTTGCATATATTATTGGGTACTTTTATCTTGCAAAGTCAAACAAAGCACTACAATGAGAGGCAAACATCTACTGCCTCAACACAGAATGACCGTGCATTCAAAGTAGTCAAAGGAGGAAACTGTATCCTGAAAAAAACTGATGCTGAGATGCAGAATCTAGCTGGACATGGTCTAAAACTAGCAGCCTCATCAACCCCAGACAAAGACTGTAATCTCAGTCTTTGGGATTAAAAGTGATCATGGTTAAATAAATACTTAAATCAAGCCGCAAAGCGTGCACTGCGTCGTGTTTACAGCTCTCACTGTTTGTTTGTTTGTTTGTCTCCACTGGAGCTCCTATTAGTGTTTTGTTCAGGACATTTCAGAACTGTTTAATTATCCAGCCGCTCCTTTGGGAGGAGAAGCTGGTCTGACATGAATGCAATCACATTGTTGAGCCACATCCAAGTGTCTTTTGTTTCCATGTTAAATAAAATCGTGTTTTATTTTATTGTATTTTCTTATTAAGTCAAGGGTCTTTATAATTCACACAACAACCCCCTCAAATCACCTGCTAATAAGGTTTCATTATTAAAAAATTAACCTAGCCACCTGAAACACGCAGGCATGACACCTCTGCCAACAAACCAGCATTTCCAGGAAATCAACCAACTTACATTTCCATTTATTGCTGGTTCAATCACTTTGTTGCACAGCTATTGTCCAGCATTTACCTGAACAGGTTGAACCCCGCCTGCATTTAATCCTTCAGAAAAAAGAGAAGAAATGCAGATGGTCTGGCAGGTAGCATGGGGAGGGTGACTGAGCAGCCTGCCATAACATCAGTGTGTAGCTTTGTGTTGAAATCATAGTGTGTTTGTCAGTGATTAGAGGCTTTTCAGTAGCCTCTTTGCAGCGTTGACCTCTCAAATACACGTGTATGTTTCTTTAGGTGAGTCACTTTAGAGAGGAGGAACACTAACTCTAATTTACTTTCTGTTCACATTTCCTTATTAAGTTGTGGAGATCTGTTCGAACAAGCCTTTTTTTGTGGGCTTCTCTTGTAGAAAATAAAGATTGCTTCATTTCCCCTATGTGAAAGTAAACTGATATCCGCATTACTGATTCGCAGTAATTTTGTTGAGGACCATTAGGAAAAGGGTGTGTTTGTGTATTTGCATTATTAGCTGTTGTACCAGTTTGCTTGTGGTTTTACACTAGTTCATCTAAAATGACACATCATGACAACCATACACAAAATAAGACTAACCAATTCTAACAACTAACAACTCATAGTACTACACATAGTACTCGTAATACATCATTACAACATTACACTTCACAGATTGATGATAAAATAACAATGCTGTGTGGTTATGTGAATAAATGGTGACGATGAAAACAAACTTTAACCTGTTATTGTACATATTTTACATCCTTATGTCTGTACTGTTTTGTTCAGGTGCTTTACGCTGGTTGACATATGAACTACTTATTATGTAGTTAGTTAGTTAATTTGTATTTCTATGTTATTCCAAACATTTCACCCATTCAAAACCTATTTAGAACCAACAACTGACAACTTCCCAGTAGTCAGAGCAACAATCATCTACTGTACAAAACAAAACAAAACAAATAAAAAACTAATACATAAATAAAATGCAATAAGTGAAACATAAAGCCAAATAACAATGAATAATGAAAAGCATTAACAAAAACATATATAGATAGATACTGTATATGTTTATAATAATAATAAATTAAACCTCTTGATTTTACAAAAGTGCCAACAAATCCCTAAATTTACTTAAATGTGATTATTCCTAAATTATTCATCTTACATCTTTCAGAAATGTTACTTTAGTGTCTGTAAGTAAGATCAGTTCCATAAGAAACTGAATACTGTTGTATTGGTTTTGGGGTTAATTCTTACAGGAATGTGTTCAGTTCTGTTCATTTTCGTCTCATTTTACACTTAAATATTTTCAAATATTCCCTTAGCTAAACTCTGACATATAGTTGTTATATTACAGCTTTATAATGCTGTGTTTAAAGAACTATTCTAAAACTATGCACACCTTTAACACGCATGTCTTTGGGTGGTGGGAGAACATTTAAACTCCACAGAGAAAAGCTCCAGTCGCCAGAACGTTTGTGATATGTGATTACCTCGCTAACCGCTGCGTATGATCCTGTTGACGAACTACATGGCTAAAAATACCTGTACCTGCATCATTAGATAAGAAAAGAATCAATTAGCAGCATTTTCGCTTGCTTAATGTGCTGGGTGTGCTGTGACACAGGCGTCAATTAGAGTCCCATCCCTTTCTACCTGTGTTGTTTTCAACCAGTGTTATTAACCACCCAGCAGGACACTCCCCACCTGAGCAGGTGAGCAGACACTGTCCCTTACATGTTTAAATTCACAACCCCCTGTCTCTTTAGAGTAGTTACCATTGAGCAGTGGTGGGAGTAGTTCTCAGAGCCTTCATTGGACCAGAACTCATCTTGAACAGGCTTTCTTTGCTGTTGGTGATGCTGATTGACACACCCACCTGTAACTTCTAAATTATTTCTCTATTCATGCTGCTGAATTCTTACTAAGTATTTATCTTTGTGTTTGTATTTCTTTCTTTCTTACTTCCTTCTGGCTTTTGATTGTAACCAGGGCGTTGCTGCAAATGAGCTGAGACAATGTTTAAACAAACCACAAATGAATACAGTAAAAGTTTGTAGAATATTAGAAAATATGTTCAAAACACAAAAGGTAAAAGTACACAGTGCTTATTTCAGAATCAGAAACGTCATATCACACGATTATAACTACTGCTTAATGAATAACCTTTGATAGTTTATAGCTTTGTCTAGTTGTGTTTCCTCCTCTCTGTCTCCAGCTCTCTGGTCTCCTCTGGAGCTGTTTATCTCCAGAGTCCAGTTACTGGTTCTACCAACCCGTCCAGTGGTTTTTCTGCTTATTGTTGTTTTTTGTTGCGGAAAGAAAGGGAACCACAACCGGGAAAGATCCACACCGACATAAATACACAATAACATCAATAGAGAGAACTCAATATATACAGAATATGTGAGATGAATGAAAATGGATTAATATTTATAGTCCAGGATGGAATTACAGCAGTTATATTATGTCATCTGAATAATAATCAATCTATGAAATATCATGTTACCAAAGCTGCTGGTTACATGCAAGGGAGTGACAACTCCAATATTTACCTCGAACTGCAACAGAAGTACAAAGTACAACTTATTGTATAGAGACAATGTACAGGAAACAGACCGACCGATTGTTGTAGTTCTGTAAATGTACTTTGTTACTTTCCAACACTGAAGTCATGTCATGTGCATTTTAAATGTATTTTAAACAGCCGTTCTACATGACACATGGTAAGTATTCAATTTGTTAGTTAGGATTTTAGATGACGATCCAGTGTGTTTATAGTAGATGATGGTGAGTTACTAGTAACCAGAATGGGAAATTGTATATTAATGAGTTCGTGCCACACGATCAAGTAAAAGGAAACAGTGTAGTGTGAAAATCCTGTACTTGTACATTCTCTGCATTTTGTTTGAAGAGAGGTTAAAGAAATTGACGTGCTAGATGACACGTGACCAGATTTATCTTTTTAATTAGTCAGGTTTTAACGTGACAGCTTAGCACGTTTCTGCTCTGCTCTCATGCGCTGGCATCACCTTATCACTCGGCCTGATAAGAATCTCAGGTATTAACTTTGGCCGGTTGCCTACAACAAGAAAACCAAAACATTGCAAGACATTAAAGCGAAAGCCACTTTATTCCAAACAGTACGGTAGCTGCTCCTTGTTAAGTGAAAGGTGTTGCCTAAAGAATGTGGACAGTCCGCTGTAACATTAATTATATGCTCCCACCCATCCTAATTTGTACTGTATGTACTGTGGTTCTTTTGTCACAATAAAAACCACGTTAGTAATTAATTTATAGGCCTTTCATAGATTGACGACGTGCCTGCGTCTCACCCAGCGGCAGACCGGATTGGCTCCAGCTCACCGTTGACGAAAAGCGGTTAGAATAATGGAAGGACTAATTTATAGGTGGCTGTTAACATCCCTAGCTTGGAATGGGGTGATGGTTTTAACTAAGCTGAGACCTAGTCCGCGGCTTCACATATGGAAACACAATGTGACAAACAGCAACCAAACCAGGTCACCTATTAGTATGTGAACCAGGCTGGAAGAGAAAAACCAGATCAATAGATAGCTGAAGATAAACTGAACTGAATAACTGAAATAGTTAATGTGCTTTGGTGCATTCAGTATGATTTATTTTTAGTTATAACTGGAGGAAAGGTTCCTGTAAATAATGTCTGTGCCTGAGGGCTGTGAGTCGACTGAATCTCAGACTGTTTGCAGCCACTTGTCAAAGTGTTTTAAAGAAGAAAAGGACAATGAAGACAAATTGGTCAGTTGTTTCCTAAAATACAGTCGTCTGGAAGGCACCAAATCAACATCAGACACAAGTTGAGATTTAGTTTGAAGGTTTAAACATAGATACTGTACACTCACAGCACCTTTTCACTCAGATGACCCAAATTTTCATTAAGTAAAAATAGAGGGATGGATAGTTTTAAAGTCATAGAACTAAATATTTGATACAAAACCCTTGTTTACGATAATCGGATCAATCCTGTGACACCACTAAACTTTGGTTTTATCTTTGATTTGCTTTTCCACATTTTTCCTGCAGCCTCAGTTTATTTTTTTAAGCACTAAATGCCAATGATTCACGTAATCAGACATTACGAACAGACTTGAATCAAGTTCTGCCGCTTGGCCAGACAGACGCTTTTTACTTTTCCTTTTTCTGAAGAACCATGTTGAGTTTCAGATCTTTGTCTTGCTGCACGATGAAACTCCATCAAAATAATTCTGTTCATGTCTGAATTCATCCTGCTGTGACCATCACGAGTTCCTGCATCAATAACAGATTGGTCAGCCTGTTCCAGACGCAGCCATGCAGCTCAAACCACGAGCCACCTTCCACCTTCACAGACGAGCTTCTCTGATTTGGATCATGAGCAGATCTTTCTTCCATCACTTCAGTAGGAGTTAGTAGTCAGTAGTAGTGTCTTTCCCATACGTAGCGCTCACTGGGGGTTTGCATGCTGTGGTACGGCCTCTTTGTTTCTGCTCCAGTTGGAATCATGGATTGTGATCCTGTCACTGGGTTTTATTCACAGACTGATTGATTGTCACTGTTGCTGCTCATTAACAACAAATTAAGTCTTTTCAGGTACAACCCAAGGCTAAAACCAAGAGGTGGAAATCAACCTCACAGGACACACCTGGGTAACGAGAAACACCTGTCAGTCACATTTTCCAATACACTCATCCATTTAACGTGGTTGCTGTCCGTGGGTTGTTCAACACATCAAATAAAAGCTGAACTATCATCTCATGTCTCATTTTTTAATTTTTAAAATCAGAGTCTTCAGTTTACAACAAAAACTAATGGATTGGTCCAGAAACAGCTGCTTTGGAGGCTCATGAAGGTTCAAGACTCAAAAAATATTTATTAATCCCAGAGCAAATTAGTTTTGTTACAGTTGTTGTCAACACGGACAATTTCACAATAAACTTGGGAATGAGGATCAAGAACGTAGGTGCAGTATTTCAAACCACTCACCTGCCAGGACGTTTGTTTTTTACTTTCCAATAGCGCCACCTGTTGACCACAGTAACAGTAGTTCACAGTGCGTCTGCCACAGGCGTGATCTGATCTGTGATCAGTACACTGCATCACTCACTTGGTGTTCAAATCCACTTATTATTTACTATTCCAAGCATTCAGTAAACATCTTGTTTTTGTTTAGCACCAATCATTATTTTTATTTTTCCTTTCTTCTTTATGAACAAGCACAGCTTTAGTTTTATCTACATGAAGTTTAAACACATGGGTCAGAAAGGACCCACATGCATTTACTGCAGTATTTTACATCTTCCTTTGAACATCTAATACATCTAAGTATTATTTTCCAGCTGTTCTAACAATACATTACAATTCATGACAATTGTGAATGAGTATACACAACATGTTGGTAGGTTTAAGTTACCTTGAAGGGGGTATATTACTTGTCAGAAAGATGACCCAGAGCATTTGTCGATCTTGAGTTGTAGGTGTGTTTAGGAAACCAATAGATTGAGTGAAAACAGATTTTACTGTTACTCCAATTACAAGATCTTAGGAGATGTGAAGATATCAGCCACGTCATACTGTTTGACAACAAGAGGACCAGGGCACCAGGGGTGAGTGGAAAAAGAGCACAGGGCTTGTGTCATTCTGAGGCAGGTGCAAGTTCCTGAAATACATGTCCGGCAAGCCTGCAAAATACAGGATGACAATCTTCTGGATGTGAGATGACAGGGACAACAACACATTTTTAACTATTCCGTTATTCTGCTGTTAAGCTCACATTGACCTGGTCGCTGCTTGAGATTCGCCACAGCGTTATTTAAAACCCAGGACACGGGATTAGTCAGGTGTAATGACTTTAGTTACACCACATAGGTAAAGGCAGGAAATCACCACAAAGACACTAACATGAATACAAAGGGACCAGAAAGAACTACAGCGAGGGACAATAACCTGTTTAAGATAATATCACAAAATAAATGCTAAAATGAATTTCCATCTTACTGAGAATTGTTTGGACTTAAGATGTATTAAAAAATGATAAAGACAACTAGAAGTAGAAGAGGAGGCAGGTTTGCAGATGGAAGTGCTGCTGCCACTAGATGTCAGTAAATCAAAACGTAACACGAGGAGATGAGAGAGGTGATTCTGAAACTTTACAACCTGTGTCCACACACAGGTTTATAGTTATGACAACTATAAAAAGGCATCTGGACTTTGTTCTTGTTAGGTCGAAACGTTTCGCCACAAATTCCAAGTAGCTTCTTCAGTTCAAACTGAATATCCTTGATCATGTTTAAGATAACTACACTCACATTTTAACTAGATATCTATCTATTTAACTGAAATCCAGATTTCTTTAATTACATTATGACTTGTCAAAATGTAAGTGTTTTACATAAATCTTTTGTTGGGAATCTCTTCAATTACAGTTTTGGCTCGTCATATATACTTCTGTACTGTGAATCCTGTCTTCTTTGCATGTGGTAAATCTGCTTGTCACAGAGAACTTCAAAAACAAATGGACCTGATTGAAAGTTGTGCATTTGTCATTTGACGTGGATTTTTGGAGGGTTGTGGATTATTTTATCTTGTCTAAAATAACTGAACCAGATGCTGTGGAAAGAAACTTTTGACTTCTTAGGAGCCACGACACGTCGAAATCAAAACACCTTCCACCAGGAGTCGCCTTGAGCCACATTTTAGTGGATGCACCTCCAGACAGAGCAACAGGTGAGCAGAGAAACTTCAGGACAGTAAGACTCTAGGACAGGTGAGTTGTGAACTGGACAAAACCTGTAGTGTTGAAAAAGATTTAAACACAAGGTCAATATTAAGACGGGTGACGTTTGATACCACACATTCATCTATGTCTGTTTAATATAATGTAATCAATTATAATATACATATTTTTGTTTGATATAGTTTAACTTTTATCTAAATTTCAGACATCTTGACAACATTTTCATTCAGATCTCACACTTCGATGTGAGAATGAATTTTTTTTTACCAACATTTCGGAACCTCTCATGTAAAGCGATAATGCAAAAGTTCAGGTCAAAGACACATGAATCTCACACCAGCTGATTTGTTAAAGAACATATAAATAGTGCACATTTTAAATATTAAGCAAATATGAACCAGTCATGTACAACCAGGTACAGATGGTGGTGTCTGATGGTTTTACAGTGTTGGGAGTCATTTTTGTCAACTGCCAATAATGTGTTTTGTAATTAAGTTGACAAACTTAGAAACTATTTATGATTTAGTTCTATAAAAAGGCAAAAAGCAAATTTTAAATGGTAACAGATATTGAAAGTTGTATGGGTACATAAAAAATCCAAAAAAAGCTTTTTTATCTTGATTCCAAAACACATTCTTGGATGTGTCGACAGAAATGACAAAGTTGTAAAACCAACAGAAGACATTAATATCTGAGAATGAGCTGTTAGGAAAAGTTTGGTTTAACAATACACATGTTAAACAAATTAAACAGAGAGAAATTGAAGCATGTTGTGTAAATGTTTGAAAACTGTTTACAAAGTGAAAGAGAAAAAGAACTGCACCATGAATCAAGATGCAAAGAAGTAAAAGCACCAGTCTGTGCGTGAAGTTCATTAGTGTAGCAAAAATCAAAAACACAGCATATATACTATGTTTTTATTTCATATACGTCCTCTGAAGTAGAGTAAAAGTCTATTAAAGATACAGGAACATGTAGAAATGTATGTGGCTCAAGCTCAGTGTGGACATGAATAAGAAGATGAAATCTATCACATTCACTTATGGTGGTAGGATCAGAGACAGAGTGCATAAATGTGTACGTAACGTTATTATCTGAGCAACGTATACGATTTAGTAAACTAATCTACAATCTACAAATTCAATGTTCCAGAAATAACTTTAATCATGTGTTGGATTCATATAAAAGGAATGATAATTTGAGTTCCAACTCGAACTGGAAACAGCGAATGTTAAAAAAGTATTTTTATCAGTGTCATTAACTTTATATAGTATTAATCATGCTGCAGGCAACATGAGTCCAGTTGAACCAACGTGTGTCTTTGCTCCATCATTGTTGTTTTTGTATTAGTCAGAGTTAAGTGCTTTTGTCTGGAGACAGAATTAGCAGCAGCCACAGACGCGGGCGGAGGCGATCACTCCTCTGTGGAATGCAACAGACGTGACCTCACCTGTAGACGCAACACCTGGTTTCTACGTCATGACGAAGCTCAGTGTTTTCTTTAGGCTTCCTGTTTGTGTGTGAGAGTAAACAAAGAGCGTCGCCTGCACCTTGTTTTTAAAAAAGTGATGAGACACGTGTGTGGAACATTGATCTGTGGAGTCAACTGTTTGTTTTTCCAATGTGTCATGTTACATATTAACATGGAAATTATTATCATGACATTTCTGTCTAATGACGTCTGGAACATCTCATTTAAGGTTTTGATCTAAATATAAAACTCGACTGAATAGATTTAACATTAACACAAGAGAAAATAAAAATATAAATAAAAAAATAAAAATGAATTCTACAAGTTGTACATTTGAATTAATGCTGGAATTGCTCATTAATCTCTAATATAGCAGTAAGTTATATAAATTCTAGTGACACCTGGGTCTATTTATACACAGCTTACTGCAACCTGAACCTTGTTCCTGGAAACTTTTCATAATTCAGTCATTAACATGTTTTGTGATTGAATGAATTCATGATTACATTGAAGCTGCACATGTTGTTCTCCAACACGATCAATGAACATCTTTTAATTACACTTTTTTTTGAGTATTTCTCACTAAGTTACTTGTTGACTATCAATCTCGTGTTGATTTTTAATCCTGGCAGCTGATGCATCACCAAACAACACGACTCAGAGAAGATCAGGTCCCATATACAACTAACAAATCTCATCTCACTACATTTGGTTCCAGTTTGGTGAAGTTTCTATGATGAGATTTAGATTTTTTGCTTTGTTTGTTGTCAATATTTTAGGATATTTTTGTTATTTACCCATCAATTTCCCAAATCAGCTGTTAAATGTGTATAAATGTGAACTCCTGCCAACATGACTCATTTCACTTTAATAATGCCCTGCAGTTTTTAGCATGGCCAGGATACTAATTACATACTTAAATACTACAAGGTTGTGTTGTAGTATTAAGAACACACCTCGAACCTAAAAGAAAGCGGATGATGGTGACTTATCCATAATGAGCGAAGCTTAAACTTAACAGTAAAGTAATTGTCATAATTATATTTTTGCTGTTATTCACTAAGAGGCTGAGTCATGAAGCACACGTTTAAAGTGGGATGATAAAACCTCTACATAGCCTTTGTTTATGTAAGGAGGAAAGATCAGCTGCTAGCTTCACGATGATCACAACAATACGTATAACATAGTTAGAGAGCTGGGCGTTTTGAAGACGTACAGTGACACGGGGACAGAATACGTTCTTTATCCTAATCGCTCGTATTCCTAAGGATCACAGGACTGCTGGAGTCTATCTCAGCTTTCATTGGGGGAGAGGCAGGGTACCTGGAAAGGTCACTCGTTTATCACAGGCCTGAAACATTTACACTGTCTTTCACACAAACTCCACATAGACGGGACCAGACCGAGCTGTCGAACACGGGTTCTTCTTACTGTGAGGCGACAGAATATTGAAGCATGTTGTGTAAAAACGAACAGAAATAAAATTAAAATTACAATGTTTTAAAAACTGTTGTTTACAAAGTGAAAGAGACAAAAAGATGAAAAAGAACTGCTGATTTTATTCTATTAAATGACAACTATAGCAAATAAAGAAAAGTTAACCATTAATGGTTTCAGATATTGTAAAGTTGTATGGAAACAGAGTTTCTAAGCTTTTTTAGTTTGATTCCAAAACACATTAAATCAGCAGAAATATGAATTACAATTAAAAACTGTTATTTACAAAGTGAAAGTGACAAAAAGATGAAAAATCAATCGATGTATGACAGAAAATGTAAAAACCCAGCGTATAGTACATTTTAATTTCCAATACTTCCTCTGAACCCAGGTTCGACGGCTCAGTCCGGGTCCTTCTCGCTGTGAGGCGACAGTGCTAACAGCCCTGGGTACAGACAATAAGACAATGACCTGCTGTTACATGCTTCTTTTGTCTTTTTGTATTAATCAAGGTTATTGCAGTTCATCTATTCTATATCAGCTGGTGTTTTATAACCACAGAAGACATAAACAAGTACAGCGTTGAAGTCTTTGTGCTCCCACACCCATGATTATCAAACTACTAAAAATAAAATGCTTTTATCTACATGCAAAAGAAATGACGACTGTTCGGGAACAGTGGTTAAAGGTTTGCAGTCCAACACCTGATATTACGTTACTTCTTTTCTTTGAATTAAAAAAACATTTATGACACTCATTTGATTTAAAACTGTGTGGGACCAAAATGTTTTATTAAATCACCAGCAACAGATTTTTCCTTTAAATCTTTCAGCACATTTCTTGTTATTCCACCCCTGTAAACACATTTTACACCTGCTGTGATGATTCCTAATTATCATGTTAATTATTTCCAGGTATGAATCTATTTAGTTCATTTATTTCTCTGACTCAAATTTTTGGTGAATCATGCAGCTGGACCTGTTTTGGGCTCCTACACCGTCACACCCACCCTCTCAGGTTAGCCAGCGATGGAAAATTAACTTTACTTTTGAAATGAAATAATGAAATTTAGAAGTTTTTTATACTACACAGTATATATGCATCCTGTGGTTGGCTGGGGTCACAATTCATGGTGCAAAACATAGTTAAGATTCAGAAATGGAGAAATCAAAGTGAAGCAAAATGTGGCACTGACAATATTTCTACAAAGGTCTGACGTTAAGGTAAATCAGCATATAGCTGTTGGTCATGTGATATAAATAGTACTTTGCCTTAAGCAGACAACGTTCCTCATTAAGTAGCACTGTGACTGTGGGAAACGTCCCAACTAGTGAAAGAATGCTGCCTTCAGGTGCTTTAAAGGCACCTTCTCATCGTTTGGGATCAGTAGCAGACAACCTGCTCTTGACAGCACATTATGTAACTAAACCTCTATTTGTGATCAAGTTGATTTTCTATCTAATGCTCAGTGTGTTTGTCCTGATGATGTGATCAGTTTTTGGCTAAATCCTACTTTGGAGAAAACAACTGATCCGTGTCAGTGTCAGAAACCTTCAGTTATTTAAGGAGGAAATACTTTGACGTCTGATTATCGTCATACTTCCACGTTTGTTAAACATAAGTTTAAAAACTCTGAAAAAGAATCAAATTCTTCGACCTTATAACCTTGAATTTCATCAAATGAAGTCCACTCCCAGTTAATTTTAAAGACAGTATTTCTACATGTCATTTTTCCACTGGCACACTGTTTGTGTGTCTCCATGTATTTCCTACATTAACAGTTTAATTTAATTCATGTGTCTGAGTGATGAGAACGTTCACTAAGTTTTCATATCAGTTTTATATCAGTACACCGTGACACCTCAGTGGAGTCGTGACTCTTGTACTGTACATGTTTTAATGATAACAATGAAATGCCAGCACAAACATACTTTAGGAGCTGAGCAGATGTTTTCCTCTTTTAAAAATAGTAAAATTCAGACGCACAGTGACAGTTGTGAACACGGGCACAGGAAGCTGCATGAAAACAAGACTGACCTGCTGTGACGTGCTTCTTTTTGTATTAATCAAGGTTATTGCAGTTCATCTATTCTACATCAGCTGGTGTTTTATAACCACAGAAGACATAAACAAGTACAGCGTTGAAGTCTTTGTGCTCCCACACCCATGTTTATCAGACTACTAAAAATAAAATGCTTTTATATAACTGCAAAGAGATGACGACTGTTCGGAAACAGTAGTTTGACATTAGTTTTATTCGGACACGTTTTGCAGTTAAACATTTAAAATTACACTTTTCCTTTGCATGCACAAGAGCATGTCTGTTGTGCTGATTTGTTTTTTGAGTTTTCTTTAAAATGCTGCATTGGTTGAAGTCGTGAATTGTGAAAATCCATAACTGGACCTCTGTTTTGGGCTCCTTCATCAAGTACCGACACCATCACACCCTCTCTCTCAGGTTCGTCACCACAGATCTGCTCATGGGCCAATTCGGGTGTTCGTGCAGAAGTCGACACGTCTCACACACAGTGTTTCGTTTTATTTTTTTGCCCAAAGATAAAGTCCTAGAACAAGCTGGCCAATCAGAACAGAGTGGAATAGGTGGAAGTGGAAACCTTTTAGTCTCAAGTCCAGCAGAGCTTTATGCATAAAGAGGAATCATAATATAAATGTGACTAAAAAGTGACTAAAAATCTCTTTTCATTTTTTAGGTAACAGGAGCAACTGTATGCAGAAAACCAGAAAACTGTGGAGACATTTAAGGACAATAAATGATTTGTAAGCAACTACAACTTCTCCCATGAAGTCAGTTTCCAGTATTACAGGTGTTGTCTTGTCAGTGATGGAAATTGAAAACCAAAACCTTTAGCCATGATTTCGATAATAACAAAATTAGCTTAAAATAACTTTTTATCTTCAGACACTTTCTCCCAGTTCACTCTGTTTCCTTTTGTCACATCACGCCTCATGCCTCTAAATTAAACGTTCAATATCACAGATTGTCAAGTTTGAATCTGGACCTATGTGAATGGTTCCATTAGGTTAAATGATTGTAAATGCACAGAGCTGAGGTGACAAATGAATAAAAACTTGGCAGACTTCGCCTTGGATGACCTATTGTGCACTTGGATGAAGACAAACAGGAAGAGTTTTGTTCTACTCAAGAAACTCTAATCAATACCTCGAGGCTATTATCAGGTGCCAGCACAACCTGGATGAAAGAACATTCTAAAGGGTGTGTGTAGGTGTGTTACCATCTACATGCATAACTGCACAATCTAAACAAAAGACTCAGCCACCATGTCAGATGTTTTTACAATCACAAGCACACGCTGGTCTAACGGTAAAATGAAAAGTACCTACATATTTCTATGTTTGATATTTCTATTTTTGTACACTCTCTGCTGTTGTCACGCAGACAAAACTAATTGGAAGGATCACATCATAATTAACCAGTTAGGGTTCAGTAACGTACATGTCAGTCCAGACTCAACCTGTAGTGAGTTCAGGTGGATCTTTATGACACATGTAATCAAACTGTACTGTAACTGTTTTTCTTGCCTAAGCCCAACTTCACTGTGGTTTGACAGTTCTGCACATTAAATACCCTTCATTCACCCCATCTACCTCACTTTGAGTTAACAAATCTGTATCTAATCTACAATTGAGATTAGAAACTAATTACAGTGATGTAAATATCTTTGTTAACAAATACTATGTAGTAGTATTTGTCCTTTGCCAGGCAGTACTGTGTGATAACTGTTCTAACAGCAATGGTTATCTAAATCACTGTATACTTGCTGTGGAGTTCTGTTGCGTCCAGTTCAAACTCAACACATCTGCAACATATAAGAAAAAGTCCTCAGACGTCAAAGTGCTTCACACCTTTGCAGAAATCTGGAACAAAGGTACAACATGCGAGAGACAAATGTGTCATTGTCCCCATCATCTCACCACAAACATCCTAGAAACAAATATGACACCATTTCTGTAAGTAGACGTACATCAGCATAGTACATAGCACATAGAGATGTGGTTTTCTAAATGTGATAAAAGCAATAAAACATACAAACCAAAATCAAATGCATCTATTAAACTTATAAAAAGAGGTCAGTAATTCCTTTCCAGCTGCTAATGAGCTGCTGCAGCATTATTTCATGTTGCATATATTATTATCTGGTGTTACCAGGATATTGCTCGCTAACGATACCCAGCGTTACCAACTCTTTACCTCCACCTCATTGTTTTTTGTTTTCCATTTGACATCTGATGTCATTTCTGAAATACAGACAACACAATAACAAATACCAGTTGACTGTGTTTGCAGTGCAGGTTCACATTCAACAACAGGCTCAGATATAGGTTTTATCATCATGAAGAGTTAAGTAAGGACAGCTGATAAACACGAAAGCACTGGGGAGAAAAAGTTTATTCATTTCCCTATAAAATTTCACACACACAGTTTTTCCAAAACCTGTTGGATGAGTAAAGTTTTTCATACCAAGCTTTAGCCAATTTTAGCATGTTTTATTATTCAGATTCACATTCAATATGTGGATTCCATCTTTAACCAGTTTAATTAACTTCCACAACTGTGTAATATTAAACACCTGATTCAGCCAGGTCAAAGAAATCATTGTAAAAAAACTCACTATATACTGCCCCTGTTCTCACACACAGTTATTAAAGTTCAGGAACACAACAGCAGGAAACACACTTGTTGACTAGGGAAGTTCCCGTTTCCACTTCGCTTCACCTGTCAGCTACCCAACAGGAGCTGCGAGTATCTGTGTAAAATCACAGAGCAGCTTCTCAACAATGTGAACAGTCCTTCCTGGTCATGTCCTAGAAAAGTAGCTGTCAAGAATATTCTCATAAAATATGCAAATACTTGCAAAATACTTGAGGTCACAGGATTTGGCATGGAAATTAGCACCTGGTAGCAGCTGCACTGACCCAGCAGCAACAAATCATCACTGAATACGACCTGAGGAGACGATCATGTTTAAAATGAACTGTGGTGCAGCCAGAGAAGCCACTAAAAGGACAGTGGACAGACAATAAGCCTAAATCTTTCCTTTTTATACCTTTAATATAAAAGCTGGAGAAGAAAAGATGTTTAGAAAATGGGAAAGACATCAGGTAAAAAAATAAAGAAAAAGAAGTGGACCATTAAAAAACTGAAAGACAACAGGAAAAGGTGGGGAATAAGTAAATCACACTATCATACCTGAAGTTAAATATAAAAATTACACTGAAATAAAAATTTCCACACAAAACCTGAAAGAGCAGAACTAAACCCAAAAGAGTGAAAGAACTAAGAGACACTGATGTTGTACCAGAATAGAAAATGCCACTGAATCAGCTAAAGGTGTTTTCAGAGTTGAAATAGTTAAATAGTTTTATTTTACATTTGTTCTTGCTGATTCTGCCTTTGCTGAGTAAGACAGTGATGTGGCTAAAACACTGGAGCTGCTGCTAAATCAACAAGACAGAATGTTGCAGGATGCTGTAGCTCTGTTGTGCCAAATAGATAATGAAGATAAAGGCTTTAACCCAAAGTTAAGTAACTCAGAAACTGATCATCATCAAATGGTGTCTGTGGTGTTGTAGCAACGAGACAAACACAGACTCTGACTCTCTGCTTCAGAGACACGCGGAACTACAGGTGTGACTTCAGTGACCTGTCAGCATGAATTATAAACCTGTTGATCTGCTCTGTGCCGTCGTGTTTGGGTTTCTGTCTTTACCGGCCTCATGGCTCTAGAACATCTCCGCTGCTCTTTAACAGTTTCAAGGAAGACTGAAATTGAAATGTCTAAAACAATGGTTCACAATCAAATCAGATGTCCACAGTGTTTGGAAGAAGAAACTAAATTAGTTGGTGACCCGACTTTTTCAGGTCATGTTGGGTTAATACGTGCAACAGTTAACTTTACCTCGGTTGTTCTTTGTGTTTTATGTCAGCGTGCTAACACTAAACTAAGAGGACCCACCACTTGTCAATTATTGCTTGATTGTTAATTTATTTATTGGTGCTCATATGCAGTTGCTTAACAATTAGGCAACCAGCACCTTTAATTTCACAATATAAAAAGTGCACAAAAGGTAACTGAGGCGAACAAAGGGAGAGGCCACATTGAAAAAACAAACAAAACTGAAAATTTTTCCATCTTATCATTCATGGGTGCAGCTCCACTTGGTAGCTGGTAAAACAAACCCAAGCTAAACCTGACTGTTGGTGCAACACCTACCTAAAATGTGGCAACCACCTCAGACCTCTGTGTTAGAGCGTGTGAAAATAAAAACCCACTCAGAGCTGCTGACGAGTGCCGCGCTCGTAATAATCACTGAACCTCTCAGGTGTAATACGCAGAAAATACGAGTTAACATCATGTAAAGAGACAAAGATTCAGACTGGTCAGGAGAAATCACACCTGCTTCAGTGTTTATCTGAAACAGCAAAGCGCAGATTAAATCACCGGTGGTTGTCGCAGCTTTCACTGTGAAATATGTTGCTGCATGTTGCTGTTCTTACTGGAAGTTATAAATCTGTAAATGAAAGTGAAAGAGGAGTCACTAGTCTCTCAATACCTCCTCTGAGCCTACAGCTATAAGTAACATACATACATAATATGTGTTATAAGTTTTTTATTCCAAAAATAATTTATGGTGTTGTTTTATAGGTTGTATCTTTACACTCCCAGAACTCAATACTAAGGTTGGGGAGCAATTAGTGATCAGTCTCTGGAATATGAGAGAAAAAATATGTTCATGTCACTTCACAGACATTGTTTTAATAAATGAAGTCATCATTTAAAAACTCCATTTTGTGTTTGGTTAAGTTATCTTTGTGTCATATTAAAATTTGTTTTATGATCTGAATCAATTAAGTGGGACGAAAATACACACAAATAAAGCAAATCAGAACTGGTACTAACAGCGCTTCTATTCTGCATCTCATTCACCCATTTGCAAACACACTCACACACCGTGTTCAGTATCTTGCCCAAGGACACTTTGAAATGTGACAGAAGAGGCTGGGAATCAAACCACCGATCCCATGATCAGCAGCCAACTGCTCTACCTACTGAGGCGCAGCCACCAAAGGGGTCAAAAGACTTTTTGACAACTGTATTTGAATATGGATCCATATTGTTGACACCTGCTGCGTGTTGTACGCTGCTCCTCTTTTTACAATGTTCTATACGTGAAGATGTTGATGTTGATGAACTTGTTTTCAGTCATATATGAAACAAGATATTTCAAGAGAATACTCAGACATTAAAGTCGAGAGAAGTCCTGTTAAAACTACTGAGTAGTTTCCAGTTACATGCAGGAGTCCTCTGTGACAAAGACAGAACATTTAACAGCATGGAGGACTTGGCTGCTTCTTTAAAACATGTTGGTAGAAGAAAGGCAGAAGTTGCCATATTGTCATAATTCCAAGCTCTTTCAGTTCTCTGAAGAAATCTGTGTGAGCTTGAAGCAACACTGATGTTTGAAACAGCACATGTATGTACATGGTGTTTGCTGATAGCGTGTGTTGGGATGTCAGATGAACAATGAGGAAAATATCTTCAACTTGTAAAATGAGTAAATTCCACAGATGAAATGAAGCTATGTCTCCGTCTCTACCATTCTGGACTGGTTTGCTCTTTTTTCAGCCAAAGGTTTTTCATGACATTGAACTCAACAATGGTGCCAACAAGGAAAATACCTTGAATTCTCATTGAAGAAGTCTGACGTCGTTGGAGAGAAGACCGAAGTTACACATATTTTCAGTAACATCAAGTCATTTTTTCCGAGTACTGGGCATTCTTTCAGTTCTCTGAAGAAACCTCTGTGAGCTTGAAGCAACACTGTTTGTTTGAAACAGTATATGTATATAAATGGTGTTCGCTGTTGGGATGTCAGATGCATTGGAATTATATTTCTGTCTCTGTGATTATTGGCTGGACAGCTCTTATTCAACCAAAAGATTTTTAAGACACTAGTGAGCTCAACAATGGTGCCAACAAGGAAAATACCTTGAATTCTTATTTAAGAAGTCTGACGTCTTTGGAAAGATCATATTTAACACATTTAATGTCAAACACATGAAATAAAAATAATCTTCTATGTTAGTTCCTTTTCTCTCCTTTTATCAACATCTTCTAAATGACAGACGCGAGTCCCATGGATATTAAGGTTCAGGCAAACACAGCACTTTGGTTGAAGTTACAGAAAAACCATGAAAGGTTAATTAAGGGAGAAACTCTGTACAGATCTGCCTGGTCCTACGTGAATAAACACTTACCTCCCTCTTGCTAAGTTATAAATAAACTGTGTTTACCCACATTGCAAAGATGCACAGAATCAATGAAACTCTACTTCAAACATTATGAAGAAGTAGCTCCAGTAAAACGAGCATAACTACTCACTTTCATATTCAGGCAGCTTGATCTACAGGTTATGTTTCTACACATCCACATGTGGAGAGCATCTACACAGAAGTGATTATCTTTTATTTGTACTTCATGTCATATTACGACAAGAACGGTGCATGTAAGAGAGAAACTTGTTTTTTGTATGCGTTTAATTCTCAATGACAAATGAAATACGTTTGTGTGGTGTTCAACCAACACTGCACAGAAAGCTAAGAATAGTGTATAGTGTATCTATTTCCTTGTTGTGGATTGTATTCTTGGTGTCAGACCAACTGACATTGAGAGTTTCAAAGTGAAACTAACAATTTTAATGCCAAGTGACAATCGAAACTTTACCTGGGACAGTTTTCCTGGAGGCGTGCTCATTTTCTCATGAAGACAGGTTGACATTCAGGTTTCAGGTTATGTGCAGAATTTTCTAGATTACTCCAATTTTTACTAGATTATGCATTTCTACATAGATAAGAGGGTTAATGTACAGTTGATGCATTTGTGTTGAACTAAATCACGCTGAGATGCTCTTGATGGAGACAGTGCAGAGTTGTAATTCTAGAACCACAATGTGAAAGTCCACTAGTTGTCAGAAGTGTCAGCTGGGTGTACTCCAGAAAACCAATACAGCCAGAGACAAAAGGAACTAACGTAGAACATTATTTTCATTCCACGTGTTTGACATTAAATAAAATCTTTGCAATGACGTCAGACTTCTTCCATGAGAATTCAAGGTATTTTCCTCGTTGGCACCATTGTTGAGCTCAATGTGATGAAAAAACAATGCAAAGATCAGAGCGACATCACTACCCGAATGGAATCAATCAGAGTTTAATGTTTTTTTCCAAGGGAAAGAAAAGAAGCTGCAGCATGACTGACAGATTCCTGCTCCACTGTAAACATGGACAAAATCACATGAAACTGTACTTCAAACATTATGAAGACTATACAGTAAAATGCAGTGACATAACGTCTCACTTTCACATTTGGTGCTTACCTAGCACTGAAGCCATTTATGATTTTTCAAGGTTTATAAAATACAAAACCAACAGTGAAATCCAGATTGTTTAAATTATCTACCCATTTAAACTCATCAAAAATAAACCGAATCGATTATTTTCTGGGAGAACATTAAAGATGCCTGTTTATATAGCTGATGGTAGTGTGCCCTCAGTGATCTGCTGCAAATACAGACTGTGTCTGACATAAAATGATAATAATAACAGCTTCTCTGTATATTTTAGTTTCATGTCTCATGTCACACCTCTGTCTCAAGCTCTGTCTGTTGCCTACAGAGTGGTCAACTCCACAGCTCCAACTTACCTCAACTCAGTCATTCAGGTCTACATCCCCTCCCGTCCAGTGTGCTCGGCCAGTGAACGTCGTCTGGTGGTACCAGTACCACACAGTCGACACCAAGGAAAACTCTTCAGCTCAGTGATCCCACGATGGTGGAATGAGCTGCTAAACTCTGCACGCTCAGCCACCTCACTTTAAAAAACTGTTGTAAACAGAACTCTTCTCATAGCACTGTAGCTCCAACCTTAGAGATAGAAAAGGTAGTATGGTTTCTTTTAAAGCTTGATTATATCTAAAGTCAGTTGTTGTTGGTGCGGTCAGGTCAAATAGCTTTGAGTCTCTGGTAACTTGCAGCTTATGATTATCCAGGGTCTTATGTTTTTTGTGTGTAATGTCTGTCAGCAAGACTTTATGATTCCATAAACACTTATTCTAAACTATGCGTTAGACCCCACATCTGAAATTTTTAGTACTTAACATGAACCCACAGACCAACGTGAACATATCTTTGCCACTATATTTGGATATCATGTATCTGATCTCTCCACAAGATTTGGTGGTTACATAAACAGTCGCAAGAGCATGGAGGGGATTTCAGGACACAGGCAGTTACTCTAGGTGAGCTGGACAGTGCAGAAGAAAGTCCTTAACCCACAAACAGGACTAGTCTCCTTTGTTCAAGGAGAAACAGGATAAGCAGTGCCAGACTCCTTCAAAATTACAGATGAGAGCAGGTTCACCCTGAACACATTCATTGACTGGCCCCCATGAATACCTGACCTCAATCCAATGTCCTATAGGACACCACCAGGTTGCACCACAGAACGCTGTGGACAACTTTTATTTGGTTCCTCCTGTCCAGTCCATATTAGAATAGATATCCAGCATGATTTATTTCCCTTTGAGATCTGATGTGGTTTTAAAGTGTTCCTTTTCTTTTACCAGCTACCATTTACAAATTCACTCACATCCTCTTCACTTGAAGACTGGGAATTAGCCAGTTACCAGACGTACCAGTTGTACCAGTTGTCAATTTGTCTAATGCTGTCAGTAAACACACCATTGGCCCCTGGCTCAACAAGAGAGCGGTGGTCGATGAGCTGAACAGTGAATGAAGACAAGGAGCGACAGATGAAGCAAAAGAATAAATCAGAAATGTAATGTTGTTTTTTTGGTTGTTTCACAATGGTTTTGTTCTAAACCTCAAATAAACATGACCACACCTCTGCACAACCCTGCATTACGGATTTTCTGGGAATGCAATTGACGCAAAAACTCCTCCTGTCTGATCTGTGCAATGTCTGTTTGACTCAAGGTCAAAGACATAGACATGGAATTGGTGGCATGTAATGTTCATAATAGAAGTCACACACACATCACATCAAATCTGAGTAATTTAATGCAGTGAGAGAGAAATAATGTTCTGGTGAACATCTCTTAGGGTAAATAAAAACAAATCTGTACACTTCAAATAAAGTTTGGCTTTTTATCATGTACATATTTGATACTGAGACTAAAACTACAGATTGTCATTGAATCCTGTTCAGAAACGTTGGGACTTATAACTATATATATATATATGAAAAAAAGTTTATGTACATTGCAAGACCTGATTTTTTTTCCATCAGATATAATGATTTGCCGAGACGTCTACAGTTTAGGTTTTAAATCTACCTTTCTTAATGTTAATGTTTTAGGCAGCTTTCTAAAATATGCAAAGAGACTTTTCTGGTGAAGTACTAGTAATAGTACTTTGCTTTTCTATCTTAGAGGATAAAATACTCAAAACATGTCAGTCATTCAGCACAAAGCATACAACGCTTCACAAAGAGCTACCTCAACTCAACTCAACTCAACTCCACAGGATGAGCCAGGAATCAAATCACTACCTCTGTGATTCATTTAGACCAGAGAACAAAAAAATCAGGTCGTCAGAGTAACTGTATTCTCACTTCTAGGTGTGGTAAGATCAGCCTGTCATGCATAACATACTTGCTGTTGTACACTAATAAAAAAGCAAGGTACAATACTGAAGCCATTCAGGGTCACTTTTCTTTACAGATGACAGGGGCTGTAGCCAATCCCATCTTAAAATACACAAGAGGTGAGGTAAAGTCATGTGTCATGAGGATGGCACGTAGAGACAAACAACCTGATGCACTTACAACCAATTACTAATCCCTAAATAACCTAAACTGAAATGTCTTAAAACTAAAATGGAATCGAGGCAGGCATGAGGAGAACGTGTAACCTACCCAAAGACCCAGCTAACAGGTTCAAACTCAGAACCTGCTTCCTGTGAAGCATCAGTGTGTTGACTTTGTCATCAATATAAACAGATCTTTGAATAATTATGACAGCATATTTATCTCAAAGAAAATGTCACCAAACTAGTTTGAAACTAAACTTTTCAACCACATAAAAGAGCTATATATATACACATATATGAAAGGGCCACTCCTGATGGAGCGCAAAATCATTAGTCATCCAGTTGTTAACGTATTTGCTCTGGAGCTCTGATGTCAGCTTACCTGCTCTGTGTGGTTATAAAAGCTGCTGTTGTTCAATGGTGGACATTAATGAGCAAAGAGCTAACGATAGTGAGAAGCTGGAATAAAAGAACATCACACCTTCATACACGGACCAGCCCACACCAGAAAAAAAACTGTAAGTGTTTAATTATTTTGTCAATAAAACAGCATAATTATTTTTGGCAATAAATAAACAGCATGAACAACTGATGCAAAATTTTATTTGAAACTGTTTTTTTTAGTTCTGAAACAAGCTGATTTGATTGTCAGAGAAAGAAATTTCATTCAACGATGACGAAGCTCTACATCATTCTTTTTCTATTAGCTGGTAAGTTTCATGAATTTGTAGCAAAAATATATTTAGACAAAAAATGTAAATATTTTAATATTTTTAATGTACAGTAAAAAGGTTGAATAATGAATGTATTAATTTGTGGCATTTCAGGCACTACACAGACCACAGCTACCACAGATATAACTCCAGTTGTTACAGAAACAACAGAAGCTTCAACAACAACTACAATGTCCCTGACAACTACAACGGAGGCTACAACCACTGCGACTGTTCCAGCAACCACAGAGGTTTCAACAACAAATGTCCCAACAACAACAACAACAACAACAACAGATGTTTCAACTACAGCTGCCCCAACAACAACTGCAGAATTTACAACTGTTCCAGCAACTACAGAGGTTTCAACTACAGCAACCCCAACAACAACCACAGAGGTTTCAACAACAGCTGCCCCAACAACAACCACAGAATCTACAACTGTTCCAGCAACTACAGAGGTTTCAACTACAACTGCTCCACCAACAACCACAGAATCTACAACTGTTCCAGCAACTACAGAGGTTTCAACTACAACTACTCCACCAACAACCACAGAATCTACAACTGTTCCAGCAACTACAGAGGTTTCAACAACAAATGCCCCAACAACATCTACAGAATTTACAACTGTTCCAGCAACTACAGAGGTTTCAAGTACAGCTGCCCAAACACCAACCACAGAGGGTTCTACCACAGAATCTACAACTGCTCCAGCTACCACAGAGGTTTCAACAACGAATGTCCCAACAACAACAACAACAGAGGTTTCAACAACAGCTGCCCCAACAACAACCACAGAATCTACAACTGTTCCAGCAACCACAGAGGTTTCAACAACAAATGTCCCAACAACAAATACAGAATCTACAACTACAGAGGTTTCAACTACAGCTGCCCCAACAACAACTGCAGAATCTACAACTGTTCCAGCAACCACAGAGGTTTCAACTACAGCTGCCCCAACAACAACTACAGAGGTTTCAACTACAGCAGCCTCAACAACAACTACAGAGATTTCAACAACAAATGTTCCAACAACTACCGAAGTTTCAACTACAGCAGCCCCAACAACAACCACAGAGATTTCAACAACAAATGTTCCAACAACTACAGAAGTTTCAACTACAGCAGCCCCAACAACAACCACAGAGATTTCAAAAACAAATGTTCCAACAACAACTACAGAGATTTCAACTACAGCTGCCCCAACAACAACCACAGAATCTACAACTGTTCCAGCAACTACAGAGGTTTCAACTACATCAGCCCCAACAACAACCACAGAGATTTCAACAACAAATGTTCCAACAACAACTACAGAGGTTTCAACTACAGCTGCCCCAACAACAACTACAGAGGTTTCAACAACAGCTGCCCCAACAACAACCACAGAATCTAAAACTGTTCCAGCAACCACAGAGGTTTCAACAACAAATGTCCCAACAACAACTACAGAATCTACAACTACAGAGGTTTCAACTACAGCTGCCCCAACAACAACTGCAGAATCTACAACTGTTCCAGCAACCACAGAGGTTTCAACTACAGCTGCCCCAACAACAACTACAGAGGTTTCAACAACAGCTGCCCCAACAACAACCACAGAATCTAAAACTGTTCCAGCAACCACAGAGGTTTCAACAACAAATGTCCCAACAACAACTACAGAATCTACAACTACAGAGGTTTCAACTACAGCTGCCCCAACAACAACTGCAGAATCTACAACTGTTCCAGCAACCACAGAGGTTTCAACTACAGCTGCCCCAACAACAACTACAGAGGTTTCAACTACAGCAGCCCCAACAACAACCACAGAGATTTCAACAACAAATGTTCCAACAACTACAGAAGTTTCAACTACAGCAGCCCCAACAACAACCACAGAATCTACAACTGTTCCAGCAACTACAGAGGTTTCAACTACATCAGCCCCAACAACAACCACAGAGATTTCAACAACAAATGTTCCAACAACAACCACAGAGATTTCAACAACAAATGTTCCAACAACAACCACAGAGATTTCAACAACAAATGTTCCAACAACAACTACAGAGATTTCAACTACAGCAGCCCCAACAACAACCACAGAATCTACAACTGTTCCAGCAACTACAGAGGTTTCAACTACATCAGCCCCAACAACAACCACAGAGATTTCAACAACAAATGTTCCAACAACAACTACAGAGGTTTCAACTACAGCTGCCCCAACAACAACTGCAGAATCTACAACTGTTCCAGCAACCACAGAGGTTTCAACAACAAATGTCCCAACAACAACTACAGAGGTTTCAACAACAAATGTTCCAACAACAACCACAGAGGTTTCAACAACAAATGTCCCAACAACAACTACAGAGGTTTCAACAACAAATGTTCCAACAACAACTACAGAGGTTTCAACTACAGCTGCCCCAACAACAACCACAGAGATTTCAACAACAAATGTTCCACCAACAACCACAGAGGTTTCAACAACAAATGTCCCAACAACAACCACAGAGATTTCAACAACAAATGTTCCAACAACAACTACAGAGGTTTCAACTACAGCTGCCCCAACAACAACCACAGAGGTTTCAACAACAAATTTCCCAACAACAACCACAGAATCTACAACTGTTCCAGCAACCACAGAGGTTTCAACAACGAATGTCCCAACAACAAATGCCCCAACAACAACCACAGAGGTTTCAACAACAAATTTCCCAACAACAACCACAGAATCTACAACTGTTCCAGCAACCACAGAGATTTCAACAACAAATGTTCCAACAACAACTACAGAGGTTTCAAGTGTTCCAGCAACCACAGAGGTTTCAACTACAGCTGCCCAAACAACAACTACAGAGGTTTCAACTACAGCTGCCCCAACAACAACTGCAGAATCTACAACTGTTCCAGCAACCACAGAGGTTTCAACTACAGCTGCCCCAACAACAACTACAGAGGTTTCAACTACAGCTGCCCCAACAACAACCACAGAATCTACAACTGTTCCAGCAACTACAGAGGCAACTACAGCTGCCCCAACAACAACTACAGAGGTTTCAACAACAAATGTTCCAACAACAACTACAGAGGTTTCAACTACAGCTGCCCCAACAACAACCACAGAGGTTTCAACAACAAATGTTCCAACAACAACCACAGAATCTACAACTGTTCCAGCAACCACAGAGGTTTCAACTACAGCTGCCCCAACAACAACCACAGAGGTTTCAACAACAAATGTTCCAACAACAACCACAGAATCTACAACTGTTCCAGCAACTACAGAGGCAACTACAGCTGCCCCAACAACAACTACAGAGGTTTCAACTACAGCTGCCCCAACAACAACCACAGTATCTACAGCCGTTCCAGCAACCACAGAGGTTTCAACAACAAATGTCCCAACAACAACTGCAGAATCTACAACTGTTCCAGCAACTACAGAGATTTCAACTACAGCTGCCCCAACAACAACCACAGAATCTACAACTGTTCCAGCAACTACAGAGGTTTCAACTACATCAGCCCCAACAACAACCACAGAGATTTCAACAACAAATGTTCCAACAACAACTACAGAGGTTTCAACTACAGCTGCCCCAACAACAACTGCAGAATCTACAACTGTTCCAGCAACCACAGAGGTTTCAACTACAGCTGCCCCAACAACAACTACAGAGGTTTCAACTACAGCAGCCCCAACAACAACCACAGAGATTTCAACAACAAATGTTCCAACAACAACTACAGAGATTTCAACTACAGCAGCCCCAACAACAACCACAGAATCTACAACTGTTCCAGCAACTACAGAGGTTTCAACTACATCAGCCCCAACAACAACCACAGAGATTTCAACAACAAATGTTCCAACAACAACTACAGAGATTTCAACTACAGCTGCCCCAACAACAACTACAGAGGTTTCAACTACATCAGCCCCAACAACAACCACAGAGATTTCAACAACAAATGTTCCAACAACAACTACAGAGGTTTCAACTACAGCTGCCCCAACAACAACTGCAGAATCTACAACTGTTCCAGCAACCACAGAGGTTTTAACAACAAATTTTCCAACAACAACTACAGAGGTTTCAACTACAGCTGCCCCAACAACAACCACAGAGGTTTCAACAACAAATGTCCCAACAACAACTACAGAGGTTTCAACAACAAATGTTCCAACAACAACTACAGAGGTTTCAACTACAGCTGCCCCAACAACAACCACAGAGGTTTCAACAACAAATTTCCAAACAACAACCACAGAATCTACAACTGTTCCAGCAACCACAGAGGTTTCAACAACGAATGTCCCAACAACAAATGCCCCAACAACAATCACAGAGGTTTCAACTACAGCTGCCCCAACAACAACTACAGAGGTTTCAACAACAAATGTTCCAACAACAACTACAGAGGTTTCAACTACAGCAGCCCCAACAACAACCACAGAGGTTTCAACAACAAATGTTCCAACAACAACCACAGAATCTACAACTGTTCCAGCAACTACAGAGGCAACTACAGCTGCCCCAACAACAACTACAGAGGTTTCAACTACAGCTGCCCCAACAACAACCACAGTATCTACAGCTGTTCCAGCAACCACAGAGGTTTCAACAACAAATGTCCCTACAACAACTGCAGAGGTTTCAACAACAAATGTCCCAACAACAACCACAGAGATTTCAACAACAAATGTTCCAACAACAACCACAGAGGTTTCAACAACAAATGTCCCAACAACAACCACAGAGATTTCAACAACAAATGTTCCAACAACAACTACAGAGGTTTCAACTACAGCTGCCCCAACAACAACCACAGAGGTTTCAACAACAAATTTCCAAACAACAACCACAGAATCTACAACTGTTCCAGCAACCACAGAGGTTTCAACAACGAATGTCCCAACAACAAATGCCCCAACAACAACTACAGAGGTTTCAACTACAGCTGCCCCAACAACAACTACAGAGGTTTCAACAACAAATGTTCCAACAACAACTACAGAGGTTTCAACTACAGCAGCCCCAACAACAACCACAGAGGTTTCAACAACAAATGTTCCAACAACAACCACAGAATCTACAACTGTTCCAGCAACTACAGAGGCAACTACAGCTGCCCCAACAACAACTACAGAGGTTTCAACTACAGCTGCCCCAACAACAACCACAGAGGTTTCAACTACAGCTGCCCCAACAACAACCACAGAATCTACAACTGTTCCAGCAACTACAGAGGTTTCAACTACAGCTGCCCCAACAACAACTACAGAGGTTTCAACTACAGCTGCCCCAACAACAACTGCAGAATCTACAACTGTTCCAGCAACCACAGAGGTTTCAACTACAGCTGCCCCAACAACAACCACAGAGGTTTCAACTACAGCTGCCCCAAAAACAACGACAGAATCTACAACTGTTCCAGCAACTACAGAGGTTTCAACTACAACTGCCCCACCAACAACCACAGAATCTACAACTGTTCCAGCAACTACAGAGGTTTCAACTACAGCTGCCCCAACAACAACCACAGAGGTTTCAACTACAGCTGCCCCAACAACAACTGCAGAATCTACAACTGTTCCAGCAATTACAGAGATTTCAACAACAAATGTTCCAACAACAACTACAGATGTTTCAACTACAGCTGCCCCAACAACAACCACAGAGGTTTCAACAACAAATGTCCCAACAACTGCCCCCACATCAACTACAGAATCTACAACTGTTCCAGCAACTACAGAGGCAACTACAGCTGCCCAAACAACAACCACAGAGGTTTCAACTACAGCTGCCCCAACAACAACTGCAGAATCTACAACTGTTCCAGCAACCACAGAGGTTTCAACTACAGCTGCCCCAACAACAACTACAGAGGTTTCAACAACAAATGTTCCAACAACAACTACAGAGGTTTCAACTACAGCTGCCCCAACAACAACCACAGAGGTTTCAACAACAAATGTTCCAACAACTGCCCCCACATCAACTACAGAATCTCCAACTGTTCCAGCAACTACGGAGGTTTCAACTACAACTGCCCCACCAACAACCACAGAATCTACAACTGTTCCAGCAACTACAGAGGCAACTACAGCTGCCCAAACAACAACCACAGAGGTTTCAACTACAGCTGCCCCAACAACAACTGCAGAATCTACAACTGTTCCAGCAACCACAGAGGTTTCAACTACAGCTGCCCCAACAACAGCCACAGAGGTTTCAACAACAAATCTCCCAACAACAACCACAGAGGTTTCAACTACAGCTGCCCCAACAACAACCACAGAGGTTTCAACAACAAATGTCCCAACAACAACCACAGAATCTACAACTGTTCCAGCAACCACAGAGGTTTCAATAACAAATGTCCCAACAACAACTACAGAGGTTTCAACTACAGCTGCCCCAACAACAACCACAGAATCTACAACTGTTCCAGCAACCACAGAGGTTTCAATAACAAATGTCCCAACAACAACTACAGAGGTTTCAACTACAGCTGCCCCAACAACAACCACAGAATCTACAACTGTTCCAGCAACTACAGAGGTTTCAACTACAACTGCCCCACCAACAACCACAGAATCTACAACTGTTCCAGCAACTACAGAGGTTTCAACTACAGCTGCCCAAACAACAACTACAGAGGTTTCAACTACAGCTGCCCCAACAACAACTGCAGAATCTACAACTGTTCCAGCAACCACAGAGGTTTCAATAACAAATGCCTCAACAACAACTACAGAGGTTTCAACTACAGGTACCCCAACAACAACTGCAGAATCTACAATTGTTCCAGCAATTACAGAGGTTTCAACTACAGCTGCCCCAACAACAACTACAGAGGTTTCAACAACGAATGTCCCAACAACAACTACAGAGATTTCAACTACAGCTGCCCCAACAACAACCACAGAAACTACAACTGTTCCAGCAACCACACAGGTTTCAACAACGAATGTCCCAACAACAACAACAGAGGTTTCAACTACAACTGCCCCAACAACAACCAAAAGTGCTGCTTCTACAACAACAGCAGCTTCTACAACAACAGCAGCCTCTACAACAAGCAAAGAAGCTTCATCTTCAGGTGCCCCAACAACAACCACAGAGGCTTCTACAACATCTACAGCTGCTTCAACAACAACAACCGTATCTTCTACAACAACTACAGCTGCTTCAACAACAACAACCGTAGCTTCTACAACATCTAAAGCTGCTTCAACAACAACAACCGTAGCTTCTATAACATCTACAGCTGCTTCAACAACAACAACCGTAGCTTCTACAACATCTACAGCTGCTTCAACAACAACTAAAAGTGCGGCTTCTACAACAACTACCTCTGGTGGCTCAGCACCCACTACTGTAATAACCACAACATCTACATCAACAACGAAACCTGTTTCACCAACATCCACATTAGCTGTGACATCAACCACAGCTGTTCCAGCACCAACTACAGTTGCAACAACAACAGCAGCATCTTCATCTACGACCAGACCAACAACAACCACAGCTGCTGTAACCAAAACCACTGCCTCCTCTGCAGTCCTCAACAGAACCAGTTTACTTTTAGTCCTAACAGTTGCTACAACAGTTCTTTGGAACTAACAACTGGACTAGAGATAAACAGTGACACTGTGTTTGATTGTTTCTACGCTGCTCTGGCTACGAAGAGACTTATTGATATTTCTTAATTTATTATGTCTTTGTCTGCGTGTTCCTTCATTTTGATTTTGTTTAACTAAACACAAGATTATTTTGTGGATCTTATGATTTGAAATTACAGCCATTCTCTTTTGGCTCATATTATTTATTATTTTAAGTATTTTTACATATTTTACTTACCACACGGGGCCATATAAGCTTAACAATTCCAGAGGAGACAGAATCATGGACAACTCTTACATTTTCCTAATCCTACAGGTAATTAACAGATGTGGTTCAGTGTGTGTGTGTATTTAATCGTGTTATACTGTGTGGTGTGTACTATGCAGCATACTATGGTGATTGTTCTGAAAAGTTTGAACATTTGAAAATAAAATACATTTTGAGAACTCTCTTTTTCCTGTTTTTTCATGATACTTTGTATTTTATAGACTAGTTTAGTCCTAAATCTAAAACAACTGAAACAATGTCAGACTCTGGAGTCTGAGACTCTTTTTGGAATGTCCTAGTCAAAGTCTAGACTTAAAATCGGATTGAAATGCTCTGGCGTCCAAAAACTCCCAATGTGATTCTACAAAGAAGAGTTGGTCAAAATAATGGGAAACGGAAAATTGCCAGTTATCGCAAAGGTTTGATTGCAGTTTTGTTGCCAAGGGCAGCACAACCAGTTACTGGATTATTTAGGTTTTCTTTAAATGTATATTGTGCCTTAATAAATAAAGACTTCATCTAATAAATGTATTTTGTATTAAGCTTGGCTATATACAGGTAATAGTAATATTAGTGTGACGATATGAATCATTTGACAGTGACAAATATTCAAAAGAAAAAATAATCAGTAAGGGGAGAAATACTTCTTCATAGCACTATCTGTAGATTCAATTCAATTCAATTCAATTCAATTTTATTTGTAGAGCGCTTTTTACAATTGACATTGTCACAAAGCAGCTTTACACAACCAAAGAACAGTACATGAACAGTGAATGTGTATGAATCATGAAATGAGATTGTCCCTGATGAGTAAGCCGAGGGCGACAGTGGCAAGAAAAACTCCCTGAGAAGGCAACAGGAAGAAACCTTGAGAGGAACCAGACTCAACAGGGAACCCATCCTCATATGGGTGATTACATGCTGTGTAGGCAGCAGTCCAGTATAACAGCTAATGTCTTTAAGTTAATGTGGAGTCCAGTTAGTTATTGCAGGCAGACTTGTTCCATTCCTGGACTATTGAGCGTTGAGTCGAGACCTCCGAGAAACAGCTGCCGACGTCCGCTGAGGCCACAACCGACTTCATAGTAGCTTGTGACCAATCCAGTCTCCAAACGCATCCCAAAGGGCAGACGGTGGATCCAAGCGACGAGATCTCCAGACAGATGATTTTTTATCATGTATAAATTTACTTTTTCTTAACATAATTAATATTTAGGCACATTTCTACAATAGTAGTCTTGAATGGTGAAGAATGATGGTGAGATTACAGGTAACAGACAGTAAATGGATTACACTTAAATAGTGCTTTTCTAACTTAGAGGAAAAAATACTTAAAAACATGTCAGTCATTCGCTACAAGACATGCAGTGTAATGACAACTTAACAACTCGACAGGGTATGGCAGGAATGAGATCACTGCCACTGTGATTCATTTAGACCAGAGAACAAACCTGTACAGCAGCAAATATGCTTAACATGTTTAAATAAAAAAGCGAGGTATAATGCTTCAACAATCCATGGACATTTTTTTTTTTTAAACACAGGAGGCTGCAGCCAATCCCATCTTATATTAAACAAGAAGTGATATACAGTCTTGTGTCAGGGAGATGGTGAATAGTGAAAAACAACCTGTTGCACTTATGAACAATTAGGAATCACCAACTAACCAAACCTGAAATGTCTTAAAGCTGTAGGAAGAAATCTAGACCGGCATGAAGGGAGAATATGGGATCTTCCCACAGACCCAGCTAACAGATTCAAACCCAGAACATTCTTCCTGTGAGGCAACTGCCTCATCGTGTGTTGATTTTGTCACCAAACAAACACATTTCTGGAAAAACATGAAACCATATTTATCTCAAATAAAATGTCACTAAACAAGATTCATACCAAAACATTTCAATCACATAAAAGAACTACGTATAATAAGGCCACACCTGATGCAGGTCATAACCATTAGTCACACAATTAACGTCTTTTCTCTGGAGCTGATGTCAATCTGTCACCTGCCCTGAGTGAATATAAAAAGGTTCACTTTGTTCATTAGCAGACATCAACAAGCCAACAGCGAAGGATAAACAACAGCTGGAAAAAAGAGCATCACAGCTTTTGATACTGACAACTTCATACAAGAAAATAATCTGTAAGTGTTTTTCAAATATTTTTTCTCAATAGAGCAACATCTTTCTTGTTTTGGCTCTAGAACATAAAGGAAGAAATTGTACATGGTGATTTAATTTTATACTTTGAATGTATATGTGCAGCTAAAACCTTTTTTTTAACAAATGAAAATATGTTTTAAAATGTATTTTTAAAAACACTTTTAAATGAGCAAATACAAGATCTATATACAATATCTAATCAAAAAATTATTCTGTGGTTGTCATAGAAAACATTTTCCTACAACAATCATGAAACTCTTCATCATCCTGCTTCTATTTGTTGGTAAGTTTAATTTATTTGTAACAGAAAGAGTCAATTGATGAATCATTAATTTAAACATTGGAGTGAAAAGAGTGACTGTTAAAATATTTAATTCATATCACTGCAACCACAGCTGGCTCAACTACAGCTGCCCCAACAACAACCACAGAGGTTTCAACAAATACCCCAACAACAACCACAGAAACTACAACTGTTCCAGCAACCACAGAGGTTTCAACTACAGCTGCCCCAACAACAACCACAGAAACTACAACTGTTCCAGCAACCACAGAGGTTTCAACTACAGCTGCCTCAACAACAACCACAGAATCTACAACTGTTCCAGCAACTACAGTGGTTTCAACTACAGCTGCCTCAACAACAACCACAGAAACTACAACTGTTCCAGCAACCACAGAGGTTTCAACTACAGCTGCCTCAACAACATCCACAGAATCTACAACTGTTCTAGCAACCACAGAGGTTTCAACAACGAATGTCCCAACAACATCCACAGAATCTACAACTGTTCCAGCAACCACAGAGGTTTCAACAACGAATGTCCCAACAACATCCACAGAATCTACAACTGTTCCAGCAACCACAGAGGTTTCAACTACAGCTGCCTCAACAACAACCACAGAATCTACAACTGTTCCAGCAACTACAGAGGTTTCAACTACAGCTGCCCCAACAACAACCACAGAAGCTACAACTGTTCCAGCAACTACAGAGGTTTCAACTACAGCTGCCCCAACAACAACTACAGAAGTTTCAACTACAGCTGCCTCAACAACAACCACAGAATCTACAGCTGCCCCAACAACAACTACAGAGGTTTCAACAACGAAAGTCCCAACAACAACCACAGAATCTACAACTGTTCCAGCAACTACAGAGGTTTCAACTACAGCTGCCCCAACAACAACCACAGAAGTTTCAACTACAGCTGCCTCAACAACAACCACAGAATCTACAACTGTTCCAGCAACTAATGAGGTTTCAACTACAGCTGCCCCAACAACAACTACAGAAGTTTCAACTACAGCTGCCTCAACAACAACCACAGAATCTACAACTGTTCCAGCAACTACAGAGGTTTCAACAACGAATGTCCCAACAACAACCACAGAATCTACAACTGTTCCAGCAACTACAGAGGTTTCAACTACAGCTGCCCCAACAACAACCACAGAAGTTTCAACTACAGCTGCCTCAACAACAACCACAGAATCTACAACTGTTCCAGCAACTAATGAGGTTTCAACTACAGCTGCCCCAACAACAACCACAGTATCTACAACTGTTCCAACTGTGACAGAGGCTTCTACGACAACTACAGCTGCCTCAACAACAACTACAGCTGCTTCAACAACAACCGTAGCTTCTACAACAACAGTAGCTTCTACAACATCTACAGCTGCTTCTACAACAACTACCTCTGGTGGCTCAGCACCCACTACTGTAATAACCACAACATCTACATCAACAACGAAACCTGTTTCACCAACATCCACATTAGCTGTGACATCAACCACAGCTGTTCCAGCACCAACTACAGTTGCAACAACAACAGCAGCATCTTCATCTACGACCAGACCAACAACAACCACAGCTGCTGTAACCAAAACCACTGCCTCCTCTGCAGTCCTCAACAGAACCAGTTTACTTTTAGTCCTAACAGTTGCTACAACAGTTCTTTGGAACTAACAACTGGACTAGAGATAAACAGTGACACTGTGTTTGATTGTTTCTACGCTGCTCTGGCTACGAAGAGACTTCTTGATATTTCTTAATTTATTAAGTATTTTTTAACCTCCTTGTGTTTGGATGATATTTATTATTATTTTAAGTATTACTACATATTACACACCACAAAGAGCCAAATGAGCTTTACAATATGAGTGACGGCTCTGATATTTAATCTAATCCTACAGGTAATTCATGTACCAATCAAACAGTATAGATCAGTGTGTTTGTATTTAATTGTGTTAAACAGTAGAGTGTGTTCTATACGGTGCACCATTCTATGGCGCTTGCTCTGTATCCTCCTTTTGGAACTTCATGGTAAAAAGAATATTGTATTTTAAATAAAATAAATCTCAGCTTTATTTTTTTTAAATCTCTGATTATGTTGTTTGCTTGTGATACTTTACATTTTGTATTTAGGTCACACCCAGTTTTCTAAATCTAAACAAATTATTTCAGAAACTGTTCGTTTTACTGAGATTCCAGGGGACATGCAAATTCCTCCTAAACATCACATCCCATTCCCACTTCAGTTGCATCATATTCTATGACCTCTATGCTAAATTTACCATTAGGAATTGGAAGGAGATGCAAGAGTGTCCCATTGTTTTCTTTATGTGGCAATTTAAGCTACTTCTGACAATAATTAATAGTAGTTCATATTTAATTAGTTCTCAGTTCTTCAATGGTGAAGAAATGGGGAGAGTTTTCTGGTCACAGACTTTGTACCTGCAAAGTGCATCTTCCGCATCTTCCTTTGCACTTCGCATTTCGATCTTAGAGGACAAAATACTTCACGTTAGTCATTTACTGCACAGCATGCAACACCACAGGATGAGGCAGGAATCAAAACACTGACCCTGTGGTTCATTTAGAAAAAGAAGCAAGAGCTGATCACATTTTATTAGCAGCTCATGTCAGAGAAAGTGCGCTCTCATTTATAGGCGTGGTAAAAACAGCCTTTCATGCTCAAGACATGAGCTGCATCCATCAGCTAGAAATGCTTTGATTGAAAGGTCATTGTGGGAACTTTTTGTTCCACAGACACCCAGAAACCCAGAACCCCTTTTTTTCCTGTGATACGATTGCATCAGCATCATCGTGTTGACTTTTTCATGAAAAATAGATCATTGGGAAAATAGGACACTCTATGTGTCTTTAAAAAATGTCACAACACCACTTTGAACCCTACACTTTATATGACAAGAACACACCTGACACAGGGAAAAGTTATTAGTCATACAATTACTCGCGTCTTTGCTCTGGAGCCGTTGTCCTTACCTGCTGTGTCGCTGTCAGAGTGGCCTCAATGATTAAGCAGCAAAGGATAATGAGCAGCTGGGATCAGAGAGCGTAACAACTTCACACACAGCAACTCCTCAGCAGAAAAAAAACCAAATAAAAATCAGTCAAGTCAACTTTTCAACTTATGTCAATAAAACTGTTCTTCATTCATTCATTCTCATCCGCTTATCCGGGGCCAGCCACCTTTTTCCCCCTCCTTGAACTGCCACCTTACTGTGGTGGAGGGGTTTGTGTGTCCGAATGACCCTAGGAGCTATGTTGCCGGGGGCTTAAGCCCCTGCTAGGGTCTCCCAAGGCAAACAGGTCCTAGGTGACGGGCCAGACTAAGAGCAGTTCACAAACCCCTTATGATGACAATTAAAACAAGGACTGTTACGTCGCCCGGATCGGCGTCACCGGGGCCCCACCCTGGAGCCAGGCCCGGGTTTGGGGCACGTAGGCGAATGCTTGGTGGCCGGGATCTCTCCCACGGGACCCGGCCGGGCTCAGCTCGAAAAAGCGACGGGGGACCGACTTCCTGTAGGCCCACCATCCGCAGGAAGGAGCATAAGGGGCCGGTTCAGTGTGGATTGGGTGGCAGCCGTGGGGAGGTGCCTCGACGACCCAATCCCTGGACAAGGAACCTGGTGATTGGGACATGGAATGTCACCTCACTGGGTGGAAAGGAGCCTGAACTGGAGATAGTCGGGCTCACTTCCACACATAGTCTGGGCTCTGGAACACAACTCCTCCTAAAACTGTTCTTTTTTCAATTAATGATAATAAACTAGGTTCTTTTAAAAAATAATATGCACCTGCCTGTTACTATACTTTGATGTTGATTTCTTTTCCCGACACACCCATTAATTTTGTGATGTCAGATCTTTGGATATTTGAGAAATTTTGCTTAGTTAATATTTAAAGTTTATTATGTCTGCAGTCACATTATTCATATATCACAGAGAGAGACACAGTAACATGAACTGTTTACTGTGATTGTTCTAATGTTACTTTTGAATGTGCACGGTAAGTGATGGAAATTATTTTTAAAAAGATTCCCTGTTTTGAACTGCTATAAATGAAGTTCTGCTCCATTTTTTTAATGAATCTGTTTCTGTTGTTTGTCTTCATGTTGTTTTCATGTATGATACTTGTATTTAAGCCAGACCCGTTTCTGTCTAAACCTACAGTGAGTGAATCATTTGATTACTAAATGCTTATTTTACACATGGCTGACCAGTAGATTCAAATTGAATAAATCACAGCAAATGAACAACAATGGCCAATGTTACTTTTATTCATTATTCATTATTTGCTGATGACTTATTTAGATGTAATTTAGTTAAAGAAAATCAAAGTCTAGCATCTGAATTCAATTTTAATTTTATTTGTATGGTGCCAAATCACAACACATATCATCTTACACATATGTTCGTATTCGATATGTTAAATATTTAAACTGTACACACACTGAAAAGGTTTGCTTGTACTAAATCACATGCAGACTCGCAAAAAACGACACAAGCTGATCTACCGAGGATAAAACACACACACACACACACACACACACACACACACACACACACACACACACACACACACACACACACACACACACACACACACACAGTGCCTGAAAAGCCTGAAAAGCTTGAAAGGATAAATTAAGGAATGTGTCCAAAAGGCTTTTTACACTTTTTACACTATTCTTTGCTGTTAAGTCCAACATGTCTTTTCTTTCAGGTGCTGGTTTTTATATTCTTATAGAAGCTTGTTATTAAGTGTTTAATCCTGTAATTCTGAGGTTTCATTGCTGTGGCTCATCAAAATGAACGTTGGCCTCTCCCACTAACAGCTTTAATTCCTCTGGATTAAATTCCCTCTGGTAAACATGGACACCTCCACCTAGATGAGTCATAAAGAAAGGTAAATGATTGAGAAAAGTGTAGTTTCAATGACAATCAGGAGGAGAAGTGACATGAGGAATCCCTCTGCCTCCTATTCCAGGTTTACAAATGTCAAATGTAAGTCTGGATTAAATCATGGTGACTCGATTTTTATACTTAAATAACAAAGATGAAGGCAGGGGCTGAATGTTTATTTTAAATCTGAAATGGACAGTTTCTGAGAAACCAGGGTGAAATTATTGCACCTGATAACAGGAACCCACTGTATTAATATCAGACAGCTGGGAGCAGTTCACTTCATTCCGTTTTTTTAGTCAGACAAATTCCAACTGCAAGTGTTCACGGTGTCAAACAATCATGCACAGAGTTTATTATAGCCCTGGGAGTGACCGAGACATTCTGTGCGTCTCCTTTGGCGTCAACATCCCAACCAAGGCGTTGGCAAAGCGGCAGCATATGACGCAATGAGAATCGGACTGTGACGTCACAGTCAACCCGAGAATGTACGCAAATTAAACTCCGCCCCAACACTCCCATAACAACGAGCGGTCAGTGACACACACTCATTCACACTGTAGCTGCATCTTCACTGTTACCATGGAGACGAGAGGCGCATTATTAACAACGCAACCTGCGTTTGTTCAAATTACAGCTGCTGCAGAAAATACAAGAATCCTCCAATAAAACCAAGTGCTCACACACGTCAAAGGGAAATTTAATGTACAGTCACGTTATGGAGCTGGAGACACGAAGCGCTACGATTTCCTGTCATAGGAATTTCCTGTTCCTATGACAGTTCAGTTTTTTTTTAACTCAGCAGTAATCTGATCTTCTGTTCTGCCGTTAAATTTTACTGTCTCCTCGGTTGTTGTGACTGAAGTGAAAGAAATAGAGACGTTCACAGTTAAAATCTGGAAAGATTTAAATTTTCCTGAATTTATCAATCTGCTCCAAACTCGACGTGGACCGAGGGCGAGCAGCATGAGAGCCGACTGTCTCATCTGAGCCCTGGGAGTTTGGGAATGTGCCGATGAACGGAGTCCAACATAGATGGGTATTTCCCTCAATGCAAATGCTTCATGATGGTAGAGTTTTGATGTTTTGGCCACAGGAACTTTGAATAAATTATGTTAATTATCATTATTAATTTATGTAAATCTCTGTCATCACTTCCTGAAGTTAGTAAATATGTTCAAATGAGGACGTGGCCACAAACATTTGTACTGGATATTGAATACGTAGGTCTGTGCACCAGTTTTATTTATTTAGTTTTTGGACATAAAATGGCTCCAGTCAAAACATCTTTTAAAATAAACAAACTGCTGCAAATATTGCTTCAGTATCCACTACACTTATTGCCCATTTTATTCTTTGACCAGTCACAGAATAGTTAACAACTAATAAAGCCTGTTTATAAAATTATTTGTGACTGAATGACTAATTTTAACTGCTGCTGACATAAGTAACTAGAATAAACTAAACCAATGATGATAATGATGTGATGTTCACATGATCCAATATATGTTTATAGATCTTAAGTTTGATCTTAAGATTGTTGAAATTAGAAACTTAAGTAAATAGTAAAGACAGTAAAGTAAAAACATTTAGTCATTTAGAGCAAAAACAACAGGAACAGAAAAATGTATATTTGATCTTTTGATAATTCTTATACCCACTTATTACCTCAGACAGGACCTAAATGTAGACGTGAGTCGGGGAATGAACGGGCTGCCAAAAACCAAAACCAAAAACCAAAACAAAGAAAAAGAAAAAGACATCACACCTACAGGAAATTTAGACAGCAGTGATACATCCTTCAGGAAATGTTCCTCGTGGAACATTTTACCAAAATCCAACTCAACCTGATTCTTTAAACTGTCTTTTCATTAAATTAGCATAAACACCTGACACATGACAGAGAGGTCGCTCATTCACATTCCATATTTGTTCTCATATATATAAAAGGGGCTGATGTTCGTTCAGTAGCAGACATATAGGACACTGAACAGGTGGAATCAGTAAAGATCACAACTGTCACCGACAAGTCTTTACCAGGCAAATCTGTAAGTGTTTAACAATGATTATTAGCTTAATGTCAATAATGCCATGTTTAAGTAAAATACATGTCTGTTTATTACAGTTATTAATACGATGTCTTGTCCTTGTTTAGTTTAACTAAAATTATGTCGCTAGAATCGTGGATGAAAACATGTTTTTCTAAATATAATATAACATATATATAATATAATTTCCATCAGTTTACTAAATCAACCTTCTTTGCATATGTGTATGTAAATAATTAATAATAATTAAACATGAAGAAATATGATGCTGTAGTTTAAATATAACAAGAAATCTATTTTATTTTTCCAACAGCAAAACATTTTCTCATCATGATGATCAAGATCTGTATCGTTCTTCTACTGTGTGTTGGTGAGTTTAAATGTTTTATCCTGAAGACAATTCGATAGTTAATAAAATAGAAATAATAAAAAATAAATGAATAAAAAAGTTAAATAATAATAATAAAAAGTAAACGTGGTTTCAAAACACTAAATGTGTCACTGACCCGTCCATCGTTCTGCTGAATAGCCTCAGGCAGCACACAAACCACCACTGACGCACCAACCACAGCTGGAACAACAACAACCACAGCTGGAACGACAACAACCACAGCTGGCACCACAACAACCACAGCTGGCACCACAACAACCACAGCTGGAACGACAACAACCACAGCTGGCACCACAACAACCACAGCTGGAACGACAACAACCACAGCTGGAACGACAACAACCACAGCTGGAACGACAACAAAGGCAACAACCCCTACACCAAAACCTACTCCTACCTCCTCTGCTGTCATCAAGACAACAAGCGTCCTCTTAGTGACAGCAGCCGTTCTAACAGTTCTTTGGAATTAAGAACTGTATCAGCTGTAAGCTGCATTCATTGTTTATGAAGACCTGGTCTAATTTATGAAGGTTTGACTTTGAAGATGCTTTGTGAGTTTAACTCTGATTTCTTTTTATCCTACTATAGGAGACAAATATTAATATAAATCTCTCTGAGCACTAATATTTAAACAGAACTATAGGATCCACATACTGTGAGTGCACACCACTACATAAACAGCTCTTAAATCTGTTTGCTTAAGTTTGCTGTTGTTGTATTTGATTGCATTATGAACACATACTGTGGTATAGTTCTGTTGAATTCCTCTGTAATATGCGGCTATATGAATAACTCACAATAATAATAATAATAATAATAAATGATGATTCATTTAATGGGATTGATTTATTTCTCTGTCATTTTTGTGCTTGTTTCAGCTGGGATTTTAACTCATGGGACTAATAAATGAATAAAAAAGACCTGTAAGATTTTCCTATCGTCTTTTCTCTTTTCTTAATGTTCACAATTCTAATGCACATATGGATCAGGAGTGTCGTCAAGTGTCATCTCTAATCATATGACTTGTTCTATTGATGCACTGTACACAAAACACAATTGATTTGCACGTTGTCCTTTTTGTGTCACCTCGTGTCGCCTGCTTGCTCTACACAGCGACCATCACCCATGAAATCAAATAGACTATTGCCCTGAGTAGGAGTGTATGTTCCTCCCACTTTCTCCTGCTGAATGTGGAAACACACAACTCTGCTCAATGTCTGGACCTGATCATCTGGATATAGTCCACATCAGGACTTTAGGTCATGTTTTCCTGTGAAACTGGTGTAGACTGTGCATTGACCCAGGGTTCAGAAGCATGCATTGTGAGTGAAGTAGATGGAGTGGAAGACGCAGATGGCTGGTTATGTTCTCCAGCATGGCAAAAATGTTGAAAAGATAAGTCGTCATTCTTCATACGACTATGCTGGTATGAAGAATGTTAGCTTTGTCTTGTTTTGCCAGTTGTTGTCTCATGCTCAAAGTACACTTTCATGCAGAGAGCATGACTTACCTCACAAAATCTATGTAAAGACTGTGTAGTCTTGATGACTTCATAAGAGGGTTCATCTTTCTAATAAAGGTGGTTCAGAGATTTCAGTTGTTTTCACCTGTTACATTAACATTTGTTTACATTTTTTAGATTGAGATTTTCTTGAATATATTGTGAAAATATTACTTTAAACTAGCTGCACACAACATAGATTGTATGTGTACTGTAAGTCAGATGTTAACTCAGCAGTAATCTGATCTTCTGTTCTGCTGTTAAATTTTACTGTCTCCTCGGTTGTTGTGACTGAAGTGAAAGAAATAGAGACGTTCACAGTTAAAATCTGGAAAGATTTAAATTTTCCTGAATTTATCAATCTGCTCCAAACTCGACGTGGACCGAGGGCGAGCAGCATGAGAGCCGAGTTTTGATGTTTTGGCCACAGGAACTTTGAATAAATTATGTTAATTATCATTATTAATTTATGTAAATCTCTGTCATCACTTCCTGAAGTTAGTAAATATGTTCAAATGAAGACGTGGCCACAAACATTTGTACTGGATATTGAATACGTAGGTCTGTGCACCAGTTTTATTTATTTAGTTTTTGGACATAAAATGGCTCCAGTCACAACATCTTTTAAAATAAACAAACTGCTGCAAATATTGCTTCAGTATCCACTACACTTATTGCCCATTTTATTCTTTGACCAGTCACAGAATAGTTTACAGCTAGTCCCAGGATGGTGTCACTTTTAGAAATTTCAAATCAGTTCAACAAGGCCAAAAAATGAACAAATTAATTAAGCCTTTATATAAAATAATGAGGAACTGAATAACACATTTTAACTGATGACATGAGTAACTACAATAAACTAAACTGATGATGACAATGACGTGAGTTCACATAATCCAATATAAAATAATGAATAATGATTATTGATCCCTTCAGTTATCGTCTGCCAGCTGCCAGACAGTGTGTCAGTGCAACACTACGGGGTTTTGGTGTTTTGTCCAAGAAAACCTCAGCAAGTAGCCAGGAAGGAACCGGGAATCGCACCACTAACCCTGGGGTTCGTAGGTGACTGCTCGACCACCTGAGCTACTGCCGCCCCCAAATATATATATTTTCAGCTCTTAAGTCATAAAAGGATTAAAAATTGAAACAAAACCAAAACAAAAAAACAAAGAAAAAGACATCACACCTACAGGAAATTTAGACAGCAGTGATACATCCTGCACAAAATGTTCCTCGTGGAACATGTTTACCAAAAATGCAACTCAACCAGTTTCTTTAAACTGTCTTTTCATCCGATTACACCTGACACATGACAGAGATGTTACTCATTCACATTCCATATTTGTTCTCACATATATAAAAGGGGCTGATGTTCGTTCAGTAGCAGACATATACTGAACAGGTGGAATCAGTAAGGATCACAACTGTCACCGACAAGTCTTTACCAGGCAAATCTGTAAGTGTTTAACAATGATTATTAGCTTAATGTCAATAATGCCATGTTTAATTAAAATACATGTCTGTTTATTACAGTTATTAGTACGATGTCTTGTCCTTGTTTAGTTTAGCTAAAATTTTGTCGCTAGAATCGTGGATGAAAACATGTTTTTCTAAATATAATATATGATACAGTAGTTTTTATTTACTGCTACACAGCTATCTGAGCACAGTGTGTAAAACACATCAGCAAGTTTTCCATCAGTTTACTAAATCAACTTTCTTTGCATATGTGTATGTAAATAATTAATAATAATTAAACATGAAGAAATATGATGCTGTAGTTTAAATATAACAAGAAATCTATTTTATTTTTCCAACAGCAAAACATTTTCTCATCATGATGATCAAGATCTGTATCGTTCTTCTACTGTGTGTTGGTGAGTTTAAATGTTTTATCCTGAAGACAATTCGATAGTTAATAAAATAGAAATAATAAAAAATAAATAAATAAAAAAGTTAAATAATAATAATAAAAAGTAAATGTGGTTTCAAAACACTAAATGTGTCACTGACCCGTCCATCGTTCTGCTGAATAGCCTCAGGCAGCACACAAACCACCACTGACGCACCAACCACACCTGGCACCACAACAACCACAGCTGGAACAACAACAACCACACCTGGCACCACAACAACCACAGCTGGAACGACAACCACCACAGCTGGCACCACAACAACCACAGCTGGCACCACAACAACCACACCTGGCACCACAACAACCACAGCTGGAACGACAACCACCACAGCTGGCACCACAACAACCACAGCTGGCACCACAACAACCACAGCTGGAACGACAACAACCACAGCTGGAACGACAACAACCACAGCTGGAACGACAACAACCACAGCTGGCACCACAACCACCACAGCTGGAACGACAACCACCACAGCTGGCACCACAACAACCACAGCTGGAACGACAACAACCACAGCTGGAACGACAACAAAGGCAACAACCCCTATGCCAACACCTACTCCTACCTCCTCTGCTGTCATCAAGACAACAAGCGTCCTCTTAGTGACAGCAGCCGTTCTAACAGTTCTTTGGAATTAAGAACTGTATCAGCTGTAAGCTGCATTCATTGTTTATGAAGACCTGGTCTAATTTATGAAGGTTTGACTTTGAAGATGCTTTGTGAGTTTAACTCTGATTTCTTTTTATCCTACTATAGGAGACAAATATTAATATAAATCTCTCTGAGCACTAATATTTAAACAGAACTATAGGATCCACATACTGTGAGTGCACACCACTACATAAACAGCTCTTAAATCTGTTTGCTTAAGTTTGCTGTTGTTGTATTTGATTGCATTATGAACACATACTGTGGTATTGTTCTGTAGAATTCCTCTGTAATATGCGGCCATATGAATAACTCACAATAATAATAATAATAATAATAAATGATGATTCATTTAATGGGATTGATTTATTTCTCTGTCTTTTTGTGCTTGTTTCAGCTGGGATTTTAACTCATGGGACTAATAAATGAATAAAAAAGACCTGTAAGATTTTCCTATCGTCTTTTCTCTTTTCTTAATGTCCACAATTCTAATGCACATATGGATCAGGAGTGTCGTCAAGTGTCATCTCTAATCATATGACTTGTTCTATTGATGCACTGTACACAAAACACAATTGATTTGCACGTTGTCCTTTTTGTGTCACCTCGTGTCGCCTGCTTGCTCTACACAGCGACCATCACCCATGAAATCAAATAGACTATTGCCCTGAGTAGGAGTGTATGTTCCTCCCACTTTCTCCTGCTGAATGTGGAAACACACAACTCTGCTCAATGTCTGGACCTGATCATCTGGATATAGTCCAGATCAGGACTTTAGGTCATGTTTTCCTGTGAAACTGGCGTAGACCGTGCATTGACCCAGGGTTCAGAAGCATGCATTGTGAGTGAAGTAGATGGAGTGGAAGACGCAGATGGCTGGTTATGTTCTCCAGCATGGCAAAAATGTTGAAAAGATAAGTCGTCATTCTTCATACGACTATGCTGGTATGAAGAATGTTAGCTTTGTCTTGTTTTGCCAGTTGTTGTCTCATGCTCAAGGTACACTTTCATGCAGAGAGCATGACTTACCTCACAAAATCTATGTAAAGACTGTGTAGTCTTGATGACTTCATAAGAGGGTTCATCTTTCTAATAAAGGTGGTTCAGAGATTTCAGTTGTTTTCACCTGTTACATTAACATCTCTGATCTTCTGTTCTGTTGTTAAATTTTACGGTGCATGTAGGTGAGTTGACATAATCCAATATATAATAATGAATAATGATTATTGATCCCTTCAATTATTATTAAATATTGGAACCAAACCCCCCCCAAAAAACAGTCATTTAGAGCAAAAACAACAGGAACAGAAAAATGTATATTCGATCTTTTGATAATTCTTATACCCACTTATTACCTCAGACAGGACCTAAATGTAGACGTGAGTCGGGGAATGAACGGGCTGCCAAAAACCAAAACCAAAACAAAGAAAAGAAAAAGACATCACACCTACAGGAAATTTAGACAGCAGTGATACATCCTTCAGGAAATGTTCCTCGTGGAACATTTTACCAAAAATCCAACTCAACCTGATTCTTTAAACTGTCTTTTCATTAATTTAGCATAAACACCTGACACATGACAGAGAGGTCGCTCATTCACATTCCATATTTGTTCTCATATATGTAAAAGGGGCTGATGTTCGTTCAGTAGCAGACATATAGGACACTGAACAGGTGGAATCAGTAAAGATCACAACTGTCACCGACAAGTCTTTACCAGGCAAATCTGTAAGTGTTTAACAATGATTATTAGCTTAATGTCAATAATGCAATGTTTAATTAAAATACATGTCTGTTTATTACAGTTATTAGTATGATGTCTTGTCCTTGTTTAGTTTAGCTAAAATTATGTCGCTAGAATCGTGGATGAAAACATGTTTTTCTAAATATAATATATGATACAGTAGTTTTTATTTACTGCTACACAGCTATCTGAGCACAGTGTGTAAAACACATCAGCAAGTTTTCCATCAGTTTACTAAATCAACTTTCTTTGCATATGTGTATGTAAATAATTAATAATAATTAAACATGAAGAAATATGATGCTGTAGTTTAAATATAACAATAAATCTATTTTATTTTTCCAACAGCAAAACATTTTCTCATCATGATGATCAAGATCTGTATCGTTCTTCTACTGTGTGTTGGTGAGTTTAAATGTGTTGTGGTGCTACCACCAGCCACAACTGGAACAACAACAACCACAGATGGAACAACAACAACACCCACCCCTACTCCAACAACGGCAACAACAGCAACCCCTACTCCAACAAAGACAACTACGCCAACACCTACTCCTACCTCCTCTGCTGTCATCAAGACAACAAGCGTCCTCTTAGTGACAGCAGCCGTTCTAACAGTTCTTTGGAATTAAGAACTGTATCAGCTGTAAGCTGCATTCATTGTTTATGAAGACCTGGTCTAATTTATGAAGGTTTGACTTTGAAGATGCTTTGTGAGTTTAACTCTGATTTCTTTTTATCCTACTATAGGAGACAAATATTAATATAAATCTCTCTGAGCACTAATATTTAAACAGAACTATAGGATCCACATACTGTGAGTGCACACCACTACATAAACAGCTCTTAAATCTGTTTGCTTAAGTTTGCTGTTGTTGTATTTGATTGCATTATGAACACATACTGTGGTATTGTTCTGTTGAATTCCTCTGTAATATGCGGCTATATGAATAACTCACAATAATAATAATAATAATAATAAATGATGATTCATTTAATGGGATTGATTTATTTCTCTGTCATTTTTTGTGCTTGTTTCAGCTGGGATTTTAACTCATGGGACTAATAAATGAATAAAAAAGACCTGTAAGATTTTCCTATCGTCTTTTCTCTTTTCTTAATGTCCACAATTCTAATGCACATATGGATCAGGAGTGTCGTCAAGTGTCATCTCTAATCATATGACTTGTTCTATTGATGCACTGTACACAAAACACAATTGATTTGCACGTTGTCCTTTTTGTGTCACCTCGTGTCGCCTGCTTGCTCTACACAGCGACCATCACCCATGAAATCAAATAGACTATTGCCCTGAGTAGGAGTGTATGTTCCTCCCACTTTCTCCTGCTGAATGTGGAAACACACAACTCTGCTCAATGTCTGGACCTGATCATCTGGATATAGTCCACATCAGGACTTTAGGTCATGTTTTCCTGTGAAACTGGTGTAGACTGTGCATTGACCCAGGGTTCAGAAGCATGCATTGTGAGTGAAGTAGATGGAGTGGAAGACGCAGATGGCTGGTTATGTTCTCCAGCATGGCAAAATGTTGAAAAGATAAGTCGTCATTCTTCATACGACTATGCTGGTATGAAGAATGTTAGCTTTGTCTTGTTTTGCCAGTTGTTGTCTCATGCTCAAGGTACACTTTCATGCAGAGAGCATGACTTACCTCACAAAATCTATGTAAAGACTGTGTAGTCTTGATGACTTCATAAGAGGGTTCATCTTTCTAATAAAGGTGGTTCAGAGATTTCAGTTGTTTTCACCTGTTACATTAACATCTCTGATCTTCTGTTCTGCTGTTAAATTTTACGGTGCATGTAGGTGAGTTGACATAATCCAATATATAATAATGAATAATGATTATTGATCCCTTCAATTATTATTAAATATTGGAACCAAACCCCCCCAAAAAACAGTCATTTAGAGCAAAAACAACAGGAACAGAAAAATGTATATTCGATCTTTTGATAATTCTTATACCCACTTATTACCTCAGACAGGACCTAAATGTAGACGTGAGTCGGGGAATGAACGGGCTGCCAAAAACCAAAACCAAAACAAAGAAAAGAAAAAGACATCACACCTACAGGAAATTTAGACAGCAGTGATACATCCTTCAGGAAATGTTCCTCGTGGAACATGTTTACCAAAAATCCAACTCAACCTGATTCTTTAAACTGTCTTTTCATTAATTTAGCATAAACACCTGACACATGACAGAGAGGTCGCTCATTCACATTCCATATTTGTTCTCATATATGTAAAAGGGGCTGATGTTCGTTCAGTAGCAGACATATAGGACACTGAACAGGTGGAATCAGTTAGTTTAATCAATAGTTTAAATATAACAATAAATCTATTTTATTTTTCCAACAGCAAAACATTTTCTCATCATGATGATCAAGATCTGTATCGTTCTTCTACTGTGTGTTGGTGAGTTTAAATGTGTTGTGGTGCTACCACCAGCCACAACTGGAACAACAACAACCACAGATGGAACAACAACAACACCCACCCCTACTCCAACAACGGCAACAACAGCAACCCCTACTCCAACAACGGTAACAACAGCAACCCCTACTCCAACAAAGACAACTACGCCAACACCTACTCCTACCTCCTCTGCTGTCATCAAGACAACAAGCGTCCTCTTAGTGACAGCAGCCGTTCTAACAGTTCTTTGGAATTAAGAACTGTATCAGCTGTAAGCTGCATTCATTGTTTATGAAGACCTGGTCTAATTTATGAAGGTTTGACTTTGAAGATGCTTTGTGAGTTTAACTCTGATTTCTTTTTATCCTACTATAGGAGACAAATATTAATATAAATCTCTCTGAGCACTAATATTTAAACAGAACTATAGGATCCACATACTGTGAGTGCACACCACTACATAAACAGCTCTTAAATCTGTTTGCTTAAGTTTGCTGTTGTTGTACACAATTAATTGATTTATGCAAGCTAGAGAATACTATATATATATATATATATATATATATATATATATATATATATATATATATATATATATATATATATATATAAAATCAAGAAAATCTATTGCACCTATTCTTAGTACTCAATGGCGATGCAAAATCACAGTTGTGGTCTAATCTGACTTTGACTTGGTTTTAGCTTGTCTTCTCTGGTTGGCTGTCTTTTTGGTGCTAGTTCCAGCTGGGACTAAAAAACAAATAAATTAGACCTGCAAGATCTTCCTATTGTCGTTCTTCTTTTAAGTTTTCTGCTGCTATTGTTATTTGCGTTTACATTGTAAATAATATAGGAAATTATTAAAGTCAGCACCAATAATGGAATAGAAGATGGGTGACTAATGGTCTACAGCAGTGTAAAAAAGTGACACATTTTTGTTTATTTTATATTCAGCAAGAGCAATTTAATGTCCACTATTCTAATGCACATATGGATCAGCAGTTTCACCTCTAATCTTATGACTTGTCCTACTGATTCATTGTACACAAAACACAATTGATGGCCGACAACCACTTGAATACTAATAGATTAGTATTAGTTGTAGGCAGTACCCTGTTCTATGCCATTGGGGAGGAATAGTGTTGTTTTGCCAGTTTTTCCTGTGAAAACAACTACAGCAAAGTTAATTTTGTCTGTTAGATATTATCACGCATATCAGGCAAAGTCTCCAGTAAGAATTGTAGAGCGCAAGTCATGGCTTTCATTTTTAACAGTGGCTTTTAAACTGTGTCTTCTCCTTAGGGTTTTGTTAAAGATCTAATGTTGGTAGGCCAACAACTGGAGTCTACGCCAAAATTATAACTTTTATAATCATACTAACTGCATATTTCTGAAGTCTAGCTGATTAGATTTGCTGTGAAACACTGATGTATTTAATTTACTGAGAAGTCTTAGAATGATATTTTGTAAAGATAATAAATAATCACAGAAGCAGTTGCTATTCCGTCTGGTGAAGTTGCTATTAGTTCTGCTATGCATTATGACCTACAACACATCAAATATCCAACTATTACTATGACTGTTTCTCACTTACTGATCTTGATCAGATCCTGTTCATATTTTGTATAGAGAATATGTAGCTGCAACTAAAGCTGTCAAACAAATGATGTAAATACCACATTTTTCTCAGAATTGTATTGAGTGAAATTAAAATATTACAAAACAGAATAGTGTTGTATCTTTATATAATTTTTGTGTTGACTAATAGATTATGTATTTAGAAGAGTATCAAGTCATTTGAGACAGAAAGTAAAAGTTATGACAACAGCTTTTCTTTTATGTTTACCTGACATTGTGCAGCTGTTGAATTATTATTATTGTGTCATACAGACATGTTTTTATCCTTGAAGTAGGAATTAAAATAGAAAGCTGTCTATGTATAAGATGGAATTACATTTGACTTATTTTTTAAACCTGTCACCCATCATTTTGCCAAAATGCACTAAAAGTCCTGGTTTGAAATAGAGGCTACAAAGCAGCCAAAAAGTTATTCTGACCAAGCAAAGGCTTGGTCAAAACAAAACAGTATCCCCTTGCAACCTAACATGTACCTACTGTAGCATTGAGCCCTAGCAGGGAACGCCCTAGTGGAAGACTGCTCAGCAACCAAAGCATATGGAGAATGTTCACAGACTGGAGTCAGAAAACATACACTACACATTATTGTAAAGTTGTGTCTGAAACAAAATGCCATTACACCAGTTTCTTTCTAATCCTTTACTTTTGTAACCACCTAAAATAACTACAAACAGGACGGCCACGCCTGAGATGAGACAAAGATTGCTCATAAAACTCATCTTAATAAAGTATGTGCTTGTTCTGTGTGGACATAAAAGCTGGTGTTTATTGTGGTGGACTTCATAGAGCAAACAGAAAAGGATACCAAGGAATCAGAGAACATTTCAACTTCAGTCACGGATAATGTTCGAAGTAACATTAAAAAAAATCGACATCATGATGGAATTAAACGGCTAAGCTGCACTGGCTCACCCCTCTGACTTGGGTGGAAGTTTGATTTGAATGTTATGACCTGGTCAGTGGTCCAGCTATTATCCCTACTTGCAGTGGCAAGAAAAAGTATGTGAACCTTTTGGAATTTAGTATAAGAGTCAGAGTATTAACAAATGTAATGTGTCTAAAATGGTACAAAAAATGTCGATCTTTTATGTCTTTACGGAGAACAACCATAAAAACCTCAAAATGCTGGTGGAAAAAGTGTGTGAGCCCTTGGAATACTGACCTCCAAAAAGCTAGATCAGTCATCGTCATACACGGAAGAAAGTTATTTTAAGGGACTAGAGCTACTTCAACTGACAAAAAACATTCAACACCTTCATTCAACTTTGCTATAACTTTGCAACTGCTTTGAATTAAAAATCCTGTTTTACCACCAACATGGTATTAAAAACCTGTCTTACCACCAACACGTTATTAAAAACCTGTCTTACCAGTAACATGGTATAAAAACAAATGTGAGCGTAAGGGCAAGTCTACCATCAGGGTTGTAATGCAATTACTTCCCTGTGACCCAATTTGTTAGTGTTTGTAGGTCAGTGTGTTCTGAATGACAAAGCTTTCCTGTTGAAGGATAGATATTATCAATGTTGTTCCAGCGGTGATCCCAAGATGAATGTGACATGTTTTGGATGCATTACAGCATTTTTCAGAGACATTAACTGTTTTACCAAGCTACCTGTCAGTAGAAAGAACTGTATGAAGAGCACTAAAACAAAATGTTGTCAGATTTGAATTTGTCCAAGTGATGAGGTGGAGGTAACTGTTTGAAGATATCTATCTATAATGTACACAAGTATGAATGTACTACATTATGCAATGATGTATCATCATTACAACACAGTTCATCACAGGACAGATACATCTTGTTAAAACTTAGTGCTGCATTTGACATCAATGATTTTAAAAGACATAAAGGCCTGGATGTCCTGTAATTTTCCACTATTAAATTTAATTCAAACAAAGGTTATTTTGGGCCAAACATCCTCAGTAATATGCTAACTTACCATGTAGTCACTCTAGACGACAAAGCTTTGGCCTCACATTCTTTTTTTAAGTCTTGAACAGAAGAAACAAATTTCTAGAACATTAAAGTTGATAAAGCCTTTAGTCCCTTAATGAGTGACGTTCCTTGGTGCATGGACCTTATCTCCTCTCCTCACCCTTTACATGAGTATAACCACTATTCGTGTTGATTAACTTTATTTCTTTTTTTTTTCTCTATGTATGTCCTTCTTCTGTGTCCATCTCTGCAGGTATCTTTGGTCTTATAAACTAGCTATAAACTGCTTTTCAGGTAATAATATCAGGTCCCCAAAGCAAAGCGTACCCATTTCATGCATGACACATGCTTAAAGTTACTGAAATCACACACATCTCTACGCATTGACTAATGCTTGAATGTTAGCTCAAGAAAAACCTAATAACTGTACAAAATACAAGAATGCTGCAAACAATATGGCACTTTAAAGATGACTCAGAATCGATCTATTATCAGTCTATTTTTATCAAAGTGCTTATAAAAATGTTTAGAACAGTCCACACCCAGTTGGGGATGTGTTGTTCCACTAGTGTATAACACAATAATAGACAGAATAAAACTTGACTTAAATAACAATTGATTGTGTTGATCTTACTCTTTAACCTCCAGATGTTCTCCTTAGAATTAATACATCCTCTGTGATAGGTGTGGTGCATGCACTCTTTTATACTTAACAAAGCCGACAGAAAACAAGAAAACAAGACACAGACTGCTGACTGAAAAACGTCCTTGGTGGCAGCTACAGTCATCTGTGCATTACTTATATCTGCTTATCCTTATCCAGGGGCAGCCAGCATTGGAAGAACAATGGGATAGGTGAGTTTATCACAGCAGAGACAAACCATTTAACACACAGAATCACTTTAGAGACTCTGGTAAACCTAACCTTGTGTCTGTGAACTGTGTGAGGAAAATACACAAAGGCATGGGAAGAACATGCAAACTCAACAGAGAAGGATCAAAATGACAGGGTGGTTTGAACCCAGAACCTTTCTGCTGTAGAGGAAAATTAAACCACTGTAACATCCCTGTCACAAAATATATACACATGTTACAATAACACGACAAAGGTCCAGTGAACCAACACATAAATCCAATGTCATGTCTAACATCAAAAGACACTCAAATAACATCAAAACACACTCAACAAGCCTGAATCGGGTGCCACACCTGACAGAGGACAATAACATTACTCTAAAAAAATTAGTGGTGTCTTTGTTCAGAACCTGATGTCACCTACCTGTTGTCTACGCATATAAAAGCTGCTATTTGTTCAGTGGTAGACATTGCAAACATAACAAGCAAACAAGAAAGGATAGTGAGCAGGTGGAATCATCACAACTTCACTGCCGGAAAACCCATCACCAGAACTGAACTCTGTAAGTGATTTAATAATTAATTCATGTCAAATTTTATTAGTGTCATGTGGATATTGAATTAAACCTTAGTTTTAATCACTGCAGTAATGTTAGGGCCAGCGTGGGGAAACAGTGAATGCTAGTGATGAGCACCAAGTGTCAGAACCCAGCATATTGCTGCTTGCTTTGTTTGGAGCTGCTCAGCTGCAGAATGTCCTTCTTGTCCCCTGATCTGTGTATCTGCTGTGTTCTGTGTTTTCCTTGTATGACTTGCAGATGAAAATAACAGAAACCAGAATAGAATTTATTAAGCATTCTGTGAGCCTAATCTGTTCCACACACTACGAACTACAGACGCTTAAAGTATGAGAATCATTGTTGTAATTCATAGCTCTGAACACCTTTTAGTATTTTACATGATTGTTTCTAAATATTTATCAGAAAATCAAAAAAATACCAATTTGTAAATAAATGTAAATACATAAAAACTGAACCATTTTTTATAAATTAAGACAAACATTTTCCCATAGTGATCATGAAGGCCTACATCTTCCTTCTTCTGTTTGTTGGTAAGTTTTTTACAACAACCTACTAGCAAATTGATTTAATTATTAAATATCCTACAAATTCTATTAATAAAATTGTTACCACTGAAAAGCTTCAGCCTATGCACAGGACGTAACCACTCCTGAACTGGCAACAAGTACAAATGGAACTACAACTACGGCAACAACCACATCTACCCTGACAACAGCAACTACTACAACTGCAATTCCACAGGAAACAACAACAACTCTAGCTGCATCAACCACAGCCACAACCGATACAGCAACCGCAGTTGTGAAAGCTACAACAACAGCTGATACAACAACTATAACTGCTTTAGCCAAAACCAGTTCTTCAACCACAACTTGTGAAACTACAGCCTCAGCTGATGCATCAACAACCACAACTGCTCCAAACACAAGCACAGCTGTGACAACTACAACCACATTTGATACAACAACAACAACCGAAACTGTCCCAATTATTACAGCAAGCAAAACTACGGCCACAGCTGATACAACAGCCTCAACTGCCCCAAATGAATCCACAGTTGATGCAAAAACCACAACTGCTCTAAATCCAACCACAGCTGCAACAACTACAACTAGTCCAACCACAGCCACAGGTAAGACAACAACCACAGCTGCACCAACCATGACCACAGCTGATCCAACAACCACAGCTGCACCAACCATGACCACAGCTGATCCAACAACCACAGCTGCACCAACCATGACCACAGCCTCAGCTGATACAGCACCCATAACTGCTTTAACTAGTTCACCAACCACAACTTCCCCAACTACAACCACAGCTTCAACAACTACAACCAGGCCAGCCACAGCTGTCCCGACCGTGACCACAGCCCCAACAGATCCAACAACAACCACAACTGCACCAATTATTACAGCAAGCAAAACTGCCTCAGCCACAACTACGGCCACAACTGATACAATAGCCTCAACTGCCCCAAATGAATCCACAGTGGATGCAAAAACCACAACTGCTCTAAATCCAACCACAGCTGCAACAACTACAACCAGTCCAACCACAGCCACAGCTAAAACAACACCCATAACTGCTTTAACCACTACTAGTTCGCCAACCACAACTTCCCCAAATAAAACCACAGCTGATACAACTACAACAACCACAGCTACACCAACCATGACCACAGCCACAGCTGATCAAACAACCACAGCTGCACCCATCATGACCACAGCCACAGCTGAGACACCAACCATAACTGTTTTAACCACAACTAATTCTCCAACAACAACATCCCCATCTAAAAACACAGCTGACACAACTACAATTACCTCAACCACAGCTGCACCAACCATGACCACAGCCACAGCTGATACAACAACTATAACTGCTTTAACCACAGCTAGTTCGCCAACCACAACTTCCCCAACTACAACCACAGCTGATACAACTACAACCAGTCCAACCACAGCCACAGGTGACACAACAACCATAACTGCTTTAACCACTATTAGTTCTCCAACCGCAACTTCCCCAACTATAACCACAGCTGCACCAAACATGACCACAGCTGCTGCAACCATGACCACAGCCACAGCTGACACAACACCCATAACTGTGTTAACCACAACTAGTTCGCCAACCACAACTTCCCCATCTAAAACCACAGCTGATACAACTACAACTACCTCAACCACAGCTACACCAACCATGACCACAGCCACAGCTGATACAACACCCATAACTGCATTAACCACAACTTGTTCGCCAACTGCACCAAACACAGCCACAGCTGATCCAACAACAACTGCAACTGCGCTAATTATTACTGCAAGCAAAACCGCCTCAACCACAACTACGGCCACAGCTGATACAATAGCCTCAACTGCCCCAAATGAATCCGCAGTCGATGCAAAAACCACAACTGCTCTAAATCCAACCACAGCTGCAACAACTACAACTAGTCTAACCACAGCCACAGCTGAGACAACAACCATAACTGCTTTAACTACAACAAGGTCGTTAACCACAACTTCCCCAACTAATACCACAGCTGATACAACTACAACTGCACCAAACACAAGCACAGCTGCAACAACCACAGCTGCACCAACCATGACCACAACCAGAGCTGATCAAACAACCACAGCTGCACCAACCATGACCACAGCCGCAGCTGACACAACTAAATCCACCACAGCTGCCCCAACAATGACCACAGCTAATACAACTACAACTACGTCAACCACAGCTGCACCAACCATGACCACAGCTGCCCCAACCATGACCACAGCTGATCAAACAACCATAACTGCTTTAACCACTACTAGTTCTCCAACCAAAACTACAACCAGTCCAACCACAGCCACAGCTGAGACAAAAACCATAACTGCTTTAACCACAACTAGTTTGCCAACCACAACTTCCCCAACTACAACCATAGCTGATACAACTACATCCACCACAGCTGCCCCAACCATGACCACAGCCTCAGCTGATACAACAAACATAACGACAACTAGTTCAACAACAGCAACTTCCCCAACTACAGCCACAGCTGATATAACAACAACCACAACTGTGCTAATTATTACAGCAAGCAAAACCGCCTCAACCACAACTACAGTCACAGCTGATACAATAGCCTCAACTGCCCCAAATGAATCCACAGTGGATGCAAAAACCACAACTGCTCTAAATCCAACCACAGCTGCAACAACTACAACCAGTCCAACCACAGCCACAGTTGAGACAACAACCATAACTGCTTTAACCACAACTAATTCTCCAACCACAACTTCCCCAACTAAAAACATAGCTGACACAACTACAATTACCTCAACCACAGCTGCACCAACCATGACCACAGCTGCACCAACCATGACCACAGCCACAGCTGACACAATTATAACTGCTTTAACCACTACTAGTTCGCCAACCACAACTTCCCCAACTAAAACCACAGTTGAGACAACTACAACTACATCAACCACAGCTACACCAACCATGACCACAGCCACAGCTGATCAAACAACCACAGTTGCACCCACCATGACCACAGCCACAGCTAAGACAACAACCATAACTGCTTTAACTACAACTAGTTCTCCAACCGCAACTTCCCCAACTACAAACACAGCTGATACAACTACAACTACCTCAACCACAGCTGCACCAACCATGACCACAGCCACAGCTGATACAACACCCATAACTGCATTAACCACAACTTGTTCGCCAACCACAACTACACCAAACACAGGCACAGCTGATCCAACAACAACCGCAACTGCGCTAATTATTACAGCAAGCAAAACCGCCTCAACCACAACTACGGCCACAACTGATACAATAGCCTCAACTGCCCCAAATGAATCCACAGTCGATGCAAAAACAACAACTGCTCTAAATCCAACCACAGCTGCAACACCTACAACCAGTCCAACCACAGCCACATCTGAGACAACAACCATTACTACTTTAACCACAACTAGTTCGCCAACCACAACTTCCCCCACTACAACCACAGCTGATAACAACTACTTCAACCACAGGTGCACTAACCATGACCAGAGTCACAGCTGACACAACATCTATAACTGCTTTAACCACAACTAGTCTGCCCACAACAATTTACCCAACTACAACCACAGCCAATACAACTACAACCAGTCCAACCACAGCCACAGCTGAGACAACAACCATAACTGCTTTAACCACAACTAATTCTCCAACCACAACTCCCCCAACTAAAAACACAGCTAACACAACTACAACTACAACAACAACAGCTGCACCAACCATGACCACAGCCACAGCTGCAACAACTACAACTGCTTTAACCACAACTAGTCCGCCAACCACAATTTACCCAACTACAACCACAGCTGCACCAACCATGACCAAAGTCACAGCTGATACAACAACTATAACTGCTGTAACCACAGCTAGTTCGCCAAACATAACTACACCAAACACAGCCACAGCTGATCCAACAACAACCGCAGCTGTGCTAATTATTACAGCAAGCAAAACCGCCTCAACCACAACTACGGCCACAGCTGATACAATAGCCTCAACTGCCCCAAATGAATCCACAGTGGATGCAAAAACTACAACTGCTCTAAATCCAACCACAGCTGCAACAACTACAACCAGTCCAACCACAGCCACAGCTGAAACAACAACTACAACTGCTTTAACCACAACTAGTCCGCCAACCACAATTTACCCAACTACAACCACAGCTGCACCAACCATGACCAAAGTCACAGCTGATACAACACCCATAACTGCATTAACCACAACTTGTTCGCCAACCACAACTACACCAAACACAGGCACAGCTGATCCAACAACAACCGCAACTGCGCTAATTATTACAGCAAGCAAAACCGCCTCAACCACAACTACGGCCACAACTGATACAATAGCCTCAACTGCCCCAAATGAATCCACAGTCGATGCAAAAACAACAACTGCTCTAAATCCAACCACAGCTGCAACACCTACAACCAGTCCAACCACAGCCACATCTGAGACAACAACCATTACTACTTTAACCACAACTAGTTCGCCAACCACAACTTCCCCCACTACAACCACAGCTGACACAACTACTTCAACCACAGGTGCACTAACCATGACCAGAGTCACAGCTGACACAACATCTATAACTGCTTTAACCACAACTAGTCTGCCCACCACAATTTACCCAACTACAACCACAGCCAATACAACTACAACCAGTCCAACCACAGCCACAGCTGAGACAACAACCATAACTGCTTTAACCACAACTAATTCTCCAACCACAACTCCCCCAACTAAAAACACAGCTAACACAACTACAACTACAACAACCACAGCTGCACCAACAATGACCACAGCCACAGCTGCAACAACTACAACTGCTTTATCCACAACTAGTCCGCCAACCACAATTTACCCAACTACAACCACAGCTGCACCAACCATGACCAAAGTCACAGCTGATACAACAACTATAACTGCTGTAACCACAGCTAGTTCGCCAAACACAACTACACCAAACACAGCCACAACTAGTTCGCCAACCACAACTTCCCCCACTACAACCACAGCTGATAAAACTACTTCAACCACAGGTGCACTAACCATGACCAGAGTCACAGCTGACACAACATCTATAACTGCTTTAACCACAACTAGTCTGCCCACAACAATTTACCCAACTACAACCACAGCCAATACAACTACAACCAGTCCAACCACAGCCACAGCTGAGACAACAACCATAACTGCTTTAACCACAACTAATTCTCCAACCACAACTCCCCCAACTAAAAACACAGCTAACACAACTACAACTACAACAACCACAGCTGCACCAACAATGACCACAGCCACAGCTGCAACAACTACAACTGCTTTATCCACAACTAGTCCGCCAACCACAATTTACCCAACTACAACCACAGCTGCACCAACCATGACCAAAGTCACAGCTGATACAACAACTATAACTGCTGTAACCACAGCTAGTTCGCCAAACACAACTACACCAAACACAGCCACAGCTGATCCAACAACAACCGCAGCTGTGCTAATTATTACAGCAAGCAAAACCGCCTCAACCACAACTACAGTCACAGCTGATACAATAGCCTCAACTGCCCCAAATGAATCCACAGTGGATGCAAAAACCACAACTGCTCTAAATCCAACCATAGCTGCAACAACTACAACCGGTCCAACCACAGCCACAGTTGAGACAACAACCATAACTGCTTTAACTACAACTAGTTCGTCAACCACAACTTCCCCAACTAACACCACAGCTGATACAACTACAGCTACAATGATCACAGCCAAAGCTGATACAACTATAACTGCTTTAACCACAACTAGTCTGCTCACTACAATTTACCCAACTACAACCACAGCTGCAACAACTACAACCAGTCCAACCACAGCCACAGCTGAAACAACAACTATAACTGCTTTAACCACTACTAGTTCGCCAACCACAACTTCCCTAAGTAAAACCACAGCTAATTCAACTACAACTACATCAACCACGGCTGCACCAACCATGACCCCAGCAGCACCAACCATGACCACAGCAGCACCAACCATGACCACAGCCACAGCTGATACAACACCCTTAACTGCACCAACCATAACCACAGCCACAGCTGATACAACACACATAGCTGCGTTAACCACAACTAGTACACCAACCACAACTTCAACAAACACAGGCACAGCTGCAACAACTACAACCGGCCGAAGTACAGCCACAGCTAATCCAACAACAACCGCAACTGCGCTAATTATTACAGCAAGCAAAACCGCCTCAACCACAACTACGGCCACAACTGATACAATAGCCTCAACTGCCCCAAATGAATCCACAGTGGATGCAAAAACCACAACTGCTCTAAATCCAACCACAGCTGCAACAACTACAACCAGTCCAACCACAGCCACAGCTGAAACAACAACTATTACTGCTTTAACCACTACTAGTCTGCCCACCACAATTTACCCAACTACAACCACAGCTGCAACAACTACAACCAGTCCAACCACAGCCACAACTGAGACAACAACCATATCTGCTTTAACCACAACTAGTTCGTCAACCACAACTTCCCTAAGTAAAACCACAGCTGATACAACTACAACTACAACTACAACTACAACAACCACAACTATTCCAACCACAACCACAGCTGTGACTTCGACAACCTTAGCTGATAGAATAACAGCGGTTCCAACAACATCTACAGCTGCAAAGATTACAACCACAACTACAGTCAGTACAACAACCACCCCCACAGCTGCTAACATTATAACCTCAGATGCTGCAACCAAAACTACAGATGATAATACAATAATCACAATTGCTCCGACCAAAACATCAGCTGATACCACAACAACCATACATGTCCCATCCACAACTGGTTTGACAACCACAACTGCCCCAACCACAACCACAGCTGTCACTTCTACTACATCTGCTGATAGAACAGCCATAGCTGAAATAACTGCAACCGCAGCCAGAGCTGATATGATAATCACAACTGCCCCAACTGCAACTACATCAACCACCACCACAGCTCAAATAACTACTACAACTACAATCACAGCTGGTACAACAACTACAATTGCCGAGGCAACAACCACAGTGACCCCAACCACAAAAACCACAACAATAATCACAGCATCTCCAACAATAACCACAGCAGCTGCAACAACTACTACGCCCACCACAACCAACAAAACGGCTAGCACCTTATCCTCAAACGCTGACACAACTACAGATGCATTAACAACTGCAGCTGCTGCAACAACCATAGCTGCCCCCCAAACAACCATGGCATCCCCAAAAATAACCATAGGTAATACAACAACACCAACCACAGCTGCTACAACAACCTCTGCTGCCCCAGCTGACACATTCCCAAGTGCCACAGTTAATACAACAACCACAGCTGCTCCAACTACAACCACAGCAACTACCGCAACCACATTTACCTCTACAGCGATGACCTCCCAAACAATGTCCACAACTGTGCCAACAACAACCGAATCTTCAAACAAAGCCACCACTGCTACAGCAGTCCCTGCACCAACAATAACTGCAGCTGCCCCACCAACAACTACTTCTGCCCTAACTGTAACCCCAACCATAGCTGACACAACAATTGTAGCAACGACAACCATGCGTTTTCAAACCACAACGACTACACCAGCAGCCATTTCTGTCCCAGCCACAAATCCCTCATTAACCACAGCTGCCCTAACAACAACTGCTGCAATGACAGTCACATCTTCCACAACCATAACAGGCACTACTACAACATTCACTGCTGCAGCAACTGCAGCAACACACACAACGGGTCAAACAACATCAGCTGCACTATCTGCAACCAATCCAACCACAGCAATCCCAATGACTGCTACAGTAACAACCACAGCTGTCCCAACTACCACCACAGTTGCTCCAACAACTGCCATGGAAATGACAACTTCCCCAACAATAATCTCGGCTTCCCAAACCGCAACAGATACAACCACTACTGCCCCAACCAGGACTACAGCTGTAGCAACAGCTGCTGCCCCATTCACAATCACAGCTACAACTGAAAAAAACACACCACCTGCCACCACAACAACAACTGTCCAAACAACAATCCCAGCTATCCCACAAACAACTGAAAAAATAACAACTACAGCTAATCCACCAACAAACACATCAGAACCAACTATAACCACAACTGCTGCAACAAACATAATTGCTCCAGCAACTACAATTGTCCCAACAACAACTGAAGTTTCCCCATCATTAACCACTTCTGCCCCAACTAGAACCACATCAACAGTGTCCCCAACCATCACCACATCTTTCATGACCACAACCACAGCTGCAGCAACTGCTGCTGTCCCAACCACATTTGCTACAACAACCACAGGTGCCTCAACAATAAGCACAGCTGCACCAACCACTGTTGCTACAACAACAACAACAATTTCTGCTCCATTAATAGCTACAACCATAAGGACAACCAAAGGTTACCAAACATTAGCCACAGTTGCAATAATCACTGCCACATCTGCTGAAACACCCACTGCAACAACAAACATAGCTGTCCCAACATTACCCACAGATCCTACAACTACAATTACAGTTTTCCCAACTACAGTTGCAACAACTACAATAACAGCAGGCCAATCAACATCTGAAGATTCCATAACAGTGACGGCTACTGTCCAACAACCACAAACAACAAAATCTGCTACAACAATAAACCCTGCTCCCACAGTTACAATCTTACCTGCCTCCACAACAGCTGCGACAACCACAACCACATTTGCTACAACCAAAACTAGCCCAACAACAATTACAGCCTCAGCAATAGCCACCTATATTGCAACTACAGCCACAGGTGCAACAACTACCACTACATCCACCCCATCAACAACCTCAGCAGGTACAACATTTTTAACAGCTTTCATATCAACCTTTACTGCAAAATCAACAACATTTTCTCCAATCTTCCCAGTTGTTGCAACATCAACCACAGCTTCACCAACAACCACAGCTGCTAAAACCATAACTGGTGCATCAACAGCTATAACTGCTACAACATCAAGTACAGGTGCAGTAGCTACAACCACAGTTGCTGCAACAAAGACAACTGTTTCTACCGCTTTTACCCACAAAAACAGCTTCCTTTTAGTGATAGTATTTATTACAACACTTTTAATTATTTTCTAACATTACACTGTTAACATTTGACAGTTTAAACCAAGTTTATGAGATGATTGAAGGGTTTTTTCAAATGTATTTAGTTTATTATGTTGCTTTAGCCGTCACTGTTCTCACAATTTTTTTTTGTTCTCCTTTAATGCATAAAACAATAATCTACATAAATAAAAAAAATCAGTTTTTATCACTAATGTAATTCTTCAGGTTTAACATCTGTTTAAAGTATTTCTGTTTGTTTGCATTGTAATGTAGAATGTTTACTACACTGTGCAGCATTATTAAAGCTTTCAAATTATAATATGCAACTTGTCATTGATTATTTTTTATATTCTTAATATATGTCTACCGAATAATATTCCCATGCTTTTAGATCTAAATCCACTGAATCATGATAGTAAAGCTCAATTTTACAAACATACACATGATGAATATTTTACATGCTTTTACTGTAATTTCTGAAGATCTCAACTGTAAATTATAACATATTTGTACAAAATCAGTATTTAATCACCATCTATTTGTAATTTTTACCTAATTTTGTTGTTTTTGTAATACAGTTTTTACGGTTTAAAATACATAAACAAACATCTATTAATTACATGTGTATAAATAAATTTTATTTTAACATTTCCTTTTGTTTACAATTTACAGTTGTTTAGTTCAGTAGTTAACTAAATATTACTGTAAATATAATATATTTAGCACTGCTTCTTTGTATTTTTATTTTCTATTATATATATATATAAATTCCACACTCACCCCTTTGAGCGTCTTATTCCTCTACCAGAGGCCTGGGAGCTTGAGGGTCCTACACAGCACTGGTGCCACTTGTGCCTTCACCTTCCACGTCTTTTCCAGCTCTTCTTTCAGCCCTTGGTACTACTTGATCTTCTCGTGCTCCTTCTTCCTGATGTTGCTATCACTATCATGTTGCTACATCTATCACTACAGCCTTGATCTCCTTTTTGTCCACCACTACTAGGTAGGGTTGGACCAGTTTGTCAGTCTGAATCTGGAAGTCCCACAGGATCTTAGCTTGGTCATTCTCGACCACCTTTGGGGGTGTGTCCCATTTTGACTTAGGCACTTCCAGCCTGTAATCGGCACAGATGTTCCTGTACACTATGCTGGCCACTTGGTTATGGTGTTCCATGTATGCCCTGCCTGCTAGCATCTTGAAGCCCGCCGTTAAGTGCTGGATTGTTTTAGGGGCATCTTTGCACAGCCGGCACCTTTGGTCCTGCCTGTTAGGGTATATCCCAGCCTCTATCGACCTTGTCAGAGCCTGCTCCTGTGCTGCTAAGATCTGTGCTGTCTTTCAGTCCAGCTTAATCTGGCCACTGATTTGTCAACATCAGCCACTTCTTCTATCTGCTGGTGGTACATAACGTGCAGGGGTTTGTCCTTCCATGAGGTTTCCTCCTCTTCCCTCCCTTGCTAAGCACGCCATCATTTGGGGCCATTTTCCTGATGTATTCATGAAGCTTAGTTGTTTCATCTGAGATAGTGGCTTTGACGCTCACTAATCCTCTGCCTCCTTCCTTCAGCATAGCGTAGAAATCTGGGGTGAAACCCTCCATGCATTGAAAGGAGCTTCCTTGTCTTCCATAGCTTCCATCTTCAGTAGTGAAAAAGCTTAACTTAAGCCAAACGTGCTGTGAATCCAACTGCTCTTTGCCACACCTTAAAAAAACATATATGTATATGAATAACTGCATAACTAATTTTAATATGAAATATGAGAAATTAGCATAAACTAAACTGAAGTCAAATTTGTTGAACTTCAGCCAAATAAGTGGAGTAACTTGGCACCAGCAAAAAGGGTTGACCACATCTGATACATGACAAAAGATTACTCATTCAAACCAAATATTTGCCCTGTAGAGACATAAAAGGAGCAGATATTTGTTCAGTGGCAGACATCACTGAACAGATGATAGAGGACACTGCAGAGGTGGAATCAGCAAGGATCAGTCACAGACAACCAACAAAATTGGTAAATGCTTTTAAAACAACTATTTTCTTATTTCTAATAATACAAGGACATTGTCAAACTTGCATATCTCTCATTTATATTTGCTTTTGATTCAAGTCATTTGCAATAGGCTTTGTAACATGAAATTTATTCTAGAAGAAATTTAGGAGCCAGTTTTTTATTTATTATTTTGCTTGTCTACAGACAAAGCTAGATTACGATCACTGCCCTAATCTAAAAAGTTAAATTAATGTACAAATTAAACCTGGCCAATTCCAGAAACTGTGGAGCATCTAAAGGCACGAGAGTGAAATAAAAATCTGTTTTTGTAGAACTTTTTAAATAATAAATAAGAACTGTAATTATTTATAAAAAATATTATAACTAATTAATGTTTTTGTTATCTTAAGTTAATCTTATTTTTCCAACAGCAAAACATTTTCTCATATTGATGATGAAGATCTGTATGATTCTTCTTCTGTTTGTTGGTAAGTTTTAATAAATAATTGTCAAGAACTTACTGCATGCTATAGTTGTAAATGTTATATCAGAAAACACTAATTCCTCTTACAGCCTCAGGCAACACACAGACAACAGCTCCCACCTCAACAACAGATAAAATCGCTCTAACAGCAGCCCCAACTACCGATTCATCGTCAACCACATCCTCCCAAATAGCAACCACAGCTTCTACCACCGCTGCCCCAACAGCAACCGCAGCTGCTACCACCGCTGCCCCAACAGCAACCACAGCTGCTACCACCGCTGCCCCAACAGCAAACACAGCTGCTACCACCGCTGCCCCAACAACAACCGCAGCTTCTACCACCGCTGCCCCAACAACAACCGCAGCTGCTACCACCGCTGCCCCAACAACAACCACAGCTTCTACCACCGCTGCCCCAACAACAACCGCCACTGCTACCACCGCTGCCCCAACAACAACCGCAGCTTCTACCACCGCTGCCCCAACAGCAACCACAGCTGCTACCACCGCTGCCCCAACAGCAACCACAGCTGCTACCACCGCTGCCCCAACAACAACCGCCACTGCTACCACCGCTGCCCCAACAACAACCGCCACTGCTACCACCGCTGCCCCAACAACAACCACAGCTTCTACCACCGCTGCCCCAACAACAACCGCCGCTGCTACCACCGCTGCCCCAACAACAACCACAGCTTCTACCACCACTGCCCCAACAACAACCGCCGCTGCTACCACCGCTGCCCCAACAACAACCGCCACTGCTACCACCGCTGCCCCAACAACAACCGCAGCTTCTACCACCGCTGCCCCAACAACAACCGCAGCTTCTACCACCGCTGCCCCAACAGCAACCACAGCTGCTACCACCGCTGCCCCAACAGCAACCACGGCAGGTCAATCAAACTCAACTTCCCCAACAACAACTGCGCCAACAACAAACAAACCAACATCAACCACAGTTGCTTTAGCAACAATGACCACAGCAGCTAGAACAAGAACTACTCCCTCCTCCACTGTCATCAACACAACAAGTTTCCTTTTAGTCATAGCAGTTGCTACAACAGTTCTTTGGAGTTAATCACTGCACTGGTTTTGAAAACATAAACTCATATTTATAGTAATTTTATGCTAGCAGATGACGTGCTGTGTAGGATATAAAACAAGATTCTCTCTGCTGAAATCTGTTATGTATCTAGCTCTGTTTTTGTACTATACTGTAGTGTGTAATTATTTTGTGGAATATTTCTGGATGCATATGACATAAAACAAAATCAATTATTCAAAATATAAAAATACAAATTGCAACAAGTCAGAGTTTGCAGTGTTTTGTCTTTTGAACAAGTTTTGTTTTCTTAATATCTTATGAAACTTTAAAACAGTTTTAGTTCATTATTGCACTGTAAAATAGACTTAAAGTATAGTGTATGCACCACGTGCAACACCATAAATTACCATATAAGTCATGTCAACAATAAGAGCATCTAGTGGTTTTAGTTGTGGTGGAAAAGGGTCAAGTAAATTGATTGCAACCCAGTCTAAAAATGACTTCCTACACAACTATAAATAAAATCAGAAGTATGTTTTTGTCGGGAAAGTAGTTGTTGTACAATATACAAAACATCTGATCTATAACAAAATATCACAGGTACTCAAACACTGTCAAATCTCTGTAAAGTGAAATGTCACTCAACCAGTTGAACCAGGAAAATAATGGAGCTGACCACATCCAGAATAGGATGATAATAGATTTAGTCATAGTCATTCAAACCAAATGTTTTTCTGTGTAGATATAAAAGCAGCTGCTGTTTGCTCAGCGGTGGACATCACAGAGCGAGCGAGACTGGATACTGAACAGGTGGATTCTGAAAGTATCTAAGGTAAACAAAAGAAAAGAAAATCTATAAACACCTTAAACCATGAATATCATCATGATAATATTTGACAATTCAATGCAATTCTGAAATGATAATGCTTTTAATCTTTGGTGTTCATATAATGTATTTGCACAGTATTATTTTGCTACATGTGTAATGAAATTTATTTTACAACAGAACTTTGAAAGTGGTTTCCAACTTTAATGCTTTCATAATTTTATCTAATTTGAAGTTTCACAGTTGCAGGAACTACAGGACCAACCCCTCCCCCAAATGCTCCAAAATAAATACATCTATCTATCTTTAGATCTATCTATCTGTTTCTTGGTAAGTTACTTCTAATCAAAAATATATGCTATAATCAAAAGTGGTAAATAAAGAATGGATGTCGACAAATGTCACTGTCATGTCACCATTCAGCAACAACCACAGCTATGGAAACCACAACTACCAGAACTAGACTCATTGAAATAGAAACTTGTCATTTGCAGAAACAAATATATTTTGGAAACTGTTAAGACTGTTGTGTTTGAGGGGGATTCTCATTTAACTGAGGGTTTTAGTAGAGGTGACATTTTAATTTGGTTGAATGTGCAATAGATAATCCAGGAATCAATCTGATGTTACTCATGATAATGTGATCCTGATCATAATCTATATATTGTATTATTTTGAAATTACAATGTAAACTCAAGTGCCAAATTATTTTAATGCCAAACATAACCACAAGACAAGTCTTATTTCCTTTTGGTAATCTTCCATCAGAACTGGTTTAACTTGCTCCTGTCATTATACAACTGTACTCCTGTTGTTCGCCAGCATGTAAATAAGCAGAGTTTGGATCTCAGGTACTGGAAACCTCATCACGGCTTCTAGGGATTGATTTAAGTGTAAGCATCACTTTTAAAACACACTAATAAATAAATGACATTTTGAAGAAAAACATTTCAATTCAAAACTTAGATTTAGGAAAAACTGAGTACTTCCACCACTGGATATTAAATATATAATTCAATGCTATGGGTATATACAGATACATATACATACAGAAAGAAAAACCCAAAAGTCACTGAAATAACTTGAAACTGTCAAAAGTAATGAACATAAAAAGTATTAAAGTTGACTCATTTTTTTAAACAAACTAATCAAACTGGTCTGGACAGAAACGACAGGACCCTTAACTTAAGATTTTGTTGCAAAACCTTTTGAGAGAATCATTGCAATGAAGTTATTTCTGTAACTGTCAATGATACGTCTGCACCTGTCAACAGGTATTTTGTTTCCCGTCTCGTGACTAAACTGCTCCAGTGGTCTCAGGTTTGAAGGGTGCTTTCTCCAGACTGCATGTTTCAGTTCTTTCCACCAACGATTTAGACCAGGACTCAAGAAGGCCACTTCAGAATAGTCCAATGTTTTGCTCTTTGCCATGCTTGTGTGTTTTTCATTATCCTGTTGAAACATGACCTATGAAAAAGATCACGCTTTCTAACACTAGGCAGCATGTTTTGCTCCAGAATGCCTTAAAAGTCTTAAGATCATCCACCAAAGCCAGATACTTCATTTGCTCAGTAGTCCTTGTGCCAGTGTGATGCTACAGTGGCTAATCTAACAGCTTTTTCATCAGAGAGCAGATCCCTGTATTGTGTCTTTAATTCACAAATAGCTCCTGTTTCACAACTGCTTTGAATGAAAACCTGTATAGCCACCGTCACTGTAACTTGGTGACCAAATAAACTGTGTGAACGACAAGTGCAGGCAAGGCTGGCTTTCTTTGAATATATCTACTTGAGTTGGCCTGTCCAGTAAAGGTCCTTAGGCAAGACCTCCTTATGTTTACCTTTGTGAGTCACTTTGGATAAAAGCGTCTGCCAAACAACTAAATGTAAACGTAGTTATTTGTCAGATGCTTTTAATAAAAGCAACTTAACACAGATAGCGTGGAGTTCAGTGTGTTGTCTTGTAGACTCCAGGGATTAAACTGCCAACTGCATAACTTTCACTACAATGTTAGGTATGTATTAGACACTAGCTGGCAGTTCACAGCAGTGTGTTTAAGCGTGTGTCACACAGCACATCGTAAATTGTCATATAGTATGTCAGTAAGAATCATGCAAAACAAACACAAAATTATCTTTAAACTGTTGAATAAAACAGTTATATCATGTCTTTGACAAGAGGGATTATTGATTTGTGTTTTAAAACGCCGTTCCAATCCGCTTTCTGTTCTTATGCGTTAATCCTTGTGCTTTGTTAGTTAAGTACTCTTGATAAATGCGTCTTAACCTAACTTAGGGTTGGGTCATCAGCAAGTAACAAAAGGCTGTGTTCGGATATGAGCCAAGAATTTTGTTTCCTTTACAGTTTTGCTTGAGCTGCTGTACTTATTGGATTCAAAAAGTACAACAACACAAACAAACTACAAGTGATTAAACAATTCAGTTTAGTTAAAGACAATTTAACCAAAACAAAGATGTTTTTTTAGAAATATAGATTAAATAGACTTTATTTTGACCATTTTCAAACAAAGGTTCAATTAAATCATCAAAAGTTGAGGGACTGGGGGAAGTATTGTTACTCAGTCCAACATTTTATTTATTTCATGCTCCTGACACAAGTTTATTTTAATCCAAATGATCAGAAAGGTTTTTGAAATTCTGGGGGAAAATGTTTTCTATGGAATTTAGAGATTTATTTGCAGACAGTCTTTAGGAAACAGTACAAGCTGGTCTGGCAAGATCTAAACTAAACTCTAAACAGCAATAACTGGTGTAGTAGTTTGACAGTATGATGACTGGAGTAATGACATATGAGCAAGTTCCTCTGTAACCTCCTATTATTCCATTGTGTGAGATCATGTGTGAGATCGTCAGACGGATGAATCAGATGATGGTTCTGTGGTTCTGATTACAACTGACACCTGATTGTTTTGAACCTACATGATTTGGATGCAGCCACAATCTGTTTTTCAGTCAAATCGTTGATTGTGTCACTTGCAGTTCGAGCTGTTTGAATATTATGTTAATAGTAACTACAACAGATCCTGCAAGTACCACATTTAAAATAAAACTCTAGACATTTTATCTGCGTACTTGATGAACTAATGACCTAATGAAAGACACACACACACACACACACACACACACACACACACACACACACACACACACACACACACACACACACAGCAGCCATGCAACAACTGAGCAGCCACTTGTCAGGCCCCTGTAACTTGTGTGTGTAAGTAGTTTACATCTATATTCTATAAAAAACAAACAGGACAAAATAACAACTCCACTTAGCAGCACTAGCAGACAATGAAGAGGAAAAAATTCCCTCTACCGGAACTAACCTCCAGTTTCACGAGTTTCTGTGTTTTGTTCTTGACTAGTAGAACTTCCTGGTCCGAACATCCACAAACAGGGGTCTATATATATGCCTGAGCAGGGGAACCCATGGGTTGACTTGTTTTCTTGCCTAATTAAGGATTTGGTCATTGTTTGTTCTGTGATTTTCTTAAATAAAACTAGCTGGAATTATTACGTTGAATCTTATTCTTACCTTGGTCAATAAAATGTGTTTAATTGAATCTGATCACTTTGAAAATAGACTGTGTTTCTCTGTGCTTTCACGTGGTGAAGAGGTAAGACGCTGAATTAACTGGGCACTAAACATATGATTTGAGAGGTCGATAATATGTGGAGCAGTAATATCACTAAGGCAGGTGATTTTATTTAATTTTTTTACATACTCAGCAGACACCTGGAAAATAATTACTATAACATCCCAGGCAGTGATCCGTAATTATTAATTTGCACGCACATTCAAACATAAAGAGAGTTACTTCTATGTATGAGCAAAATACACTGTGTGTGTACAGTTTGCAGTGTTTGTGTTTTATGTGCAGTTTCTGTCTTTCTCTATTCTTCTTTTCTCTTTGGTATACACTCATGTGAAGTATTGTGGAAAACATTGCACTACTACTACAAACCCATTGCATAATAATCTGTATTCTATCTTCATGTGATTCTGTTGACTGGTTGGTGCTGTGTTATTTTACCCATGAGTCTTTAAGCTCCATTGTTCCAATGTTCCTCATTGTGTTTTGTGTGTTTTGTGAAACAGATACTAGAACAAAGGAAGGCTATCTATCTATCTATCTATCTATCTATCATCTATATTTCTCTATATTATTAATTTATAATTACAATAATTTGAGCAATACATTGATTTGCATTTGAACATTGCATTTGTCATCTTCTCAGGTCAACGACTGGTGGTTGTGTTGATGGTATCAAGTGATCAAAACAAAAGCAGACAGTGGTACTGCTTGAAGGTTTCCAGCACACAACTGTAACCAGGGTCATTACTCCTGTTTGTCTTGGTTTTGTCCTGACCTCCTACGTCATCTCATTTTCAATGCTTATAAAGACGCTGCAGCTGAAATCTGTGGACATTACGATTTCACTGAGAACTTCAGAGAACTTCTGTAAGTATGTCTTATTGTATTATTGTGTATTATTATTGGTTGATGTCAATAATCAAAAAAGAAAGACAGGTGAAGGGTTAGATATCTATATGTATTTATCTAAACTCACATGTAAATAACTATGTTGTTGAGAGAAAAGCAGATTTTGTATCATCAGAATGATTAGAAATACAGTGCAGATGAATCATAAATGGCTTTTGTAGCTGTAAGCAATTTGTGATCATTTCAAAAGATAAATAATCATTAGAAATCCTTTTAACAACGATGGGAACAGCTGAAGTCGTGTATCTGTGTTTTACAGTCAGCTCATGTTGTATTTGTAATTGTATGAAAATTTGTATTTTCCAGGTAACACAGAAGAGGAAACTACTTCACCATGATTACAAATCTCGGCATCGTCCTTCTGGTTTTTGTTGGTATGAAACATTTTTATAGAATTTTTTATACCTAATACAATTGTTAAATCAGTCAGAAATGTGGCACTAAATCTGAAACTGATTAAATATTTGCTGCTCAAAACAGCCTCTTGCAATGCTCAGACCTCAGCTGACCCATCATCAACCACAGATACACCATCAACTGGAACAATAATCATATCAACTGGAACAACAATCACATCAACTGGAACAACAACCACATCAACCGGAACAGCAACCACATCAACCGGAACAACAACCACATCAACCGGAACAACAACCACATCAACCGGAACAACAACCACATCAACCGGAACAGCAACCACAGTTGCAGCAGCTAATGGCACTGTTAATGCAACAACCATTACAGGTGGTTCTGGTGCCACAACAAACACAACCACTACGTCCTCTGCTCACATCAACCAAGTCAGCCTCATTCTAGTCACTGTGGCTGCGATGTCGTCTGCATTTCATTAACATTGTTAAAGGTGTTAAGTTGAGTTCACGTCCTATAAATGAAGTTATGAGTTGACAGATGTGGGAAGACGTGTTCACGCTGTGTATGATGCATAAATTAATCAGATTTATCACAGGTTCATTAATTCTAACTTTGACTGATCAATTTATCAAAGATGTTGACAATAAAAGCTGTGAAGCTGATTTAAGTTGTCACTGTGTTGATATTTGTTTAACCTGTGTGGACATAGTTTGAATTTGATAAACAAACAACACTGGTCATCACATTTAATACTGACTACCTCAACACCTCCTCTTTTTCAGTCCACAGATCCTTCTCCACTGAAACCCAGAATATTAATCATGCTAAGATAATAATATTAATCTGTGGCAGGTTGTTTTAATATTTAAGAGAAACTGATCATCATGAGCACATTTAACATCTAATATGGAATTTAGTCTAAATTATAATGAAAATAGGAAAAATTATAATTCAAGATATCTGCAATTGCATTCTGACCAGTAAGAATTTCATTTTCAGATATCTTCACTTAAACTTTACTAGTCTGAACCCACTGTCTGTGGGCATAACCAGCAGGGATCTACCACCTGATGCGAGCTCTAGCATGAGAGTAGATCGATATGGGCAGTAGTAGTTCAGCTCTGACCCTTAGACCCACAAAAGTGGAATAATTTGAGTATCTAAAAATCACATGACTGATGTCACCAACGATGTTTCAGATATGTGTAAATTGAATTTTGACTAGTCATGATGTACTTAAAGATATCTGGAATTAAGAAAAAACTGAACTGTAGTTATTTTAAATTAGTTTTACAATTCAAGTCAATATGTTGACAACATGTTGTGACTAGTCCAAATGTGATTTTGGAAATCTATAAATCATCTGACTGACGTCACTGATGTTGACTCCGATAATCAAAATGAAATTGTGAATAGAAATGTATTCGTAAATATCTTGAATTATAATTTTAACCAGTTACATTGCGGTTTTCATTTGTTTAAATGCTATTTTAAATATGTAAAATGCAATTACATGTAGTCAATCTAACCGTTGTATGTTAAATGGTGTTTCTTAAGCCAGTTTTCCTGTTGAAGACAATGAGCAATTCTGACTTGTCAAAATGCAATTACAGGTATCTTTAACTGGAATTGTGAATAATTAAAAGTGTAGTTGTGGATATTTTAAACTGCAGTTAGTGAGAAATACATCACAGATTTCTGTAATGTTAGTATCTTGTAAATGTTAAATCTGTTTGCATCATGTGTAAACTTGGTTTGAGACCATTAACCAGACAAGCAGTATGTGTGTACCTCCAACAGGACAGCAGCACAAACATTCAGACTGACTCCACGTCAAGAATCCACATCTCGCACAATTAAATATGATGGATCTTGACTCTTTCGTGTTTTTGTTTGGTTATTTTAATGCTTTGTTTTTTTTGTTTTTTTTTAAATCATGACTAATCATCAGCTTTCGTGTATTAGATAGATAAATAGATAGATAAATAAATAGATAGATAAATAGATAAATAGATAAATAGATAGAAAGATAAATAGATAGATAGATGAATAGATAGATAAATAAATAGATAGATAAATAGATAAATAGATAATGATAGATAGATAGATAGATAGATCTAGATAGAAGATAGATACCGAAATACAATCGATCGATACCTAGAATATAAGCTAATAGATGACAGTCGCTAGATAAGATAGATCGCTAGATACTCGATCGATCACTATATAAATAGAATATAGCTAACTCGAATTAAGCTACAAGCTAAATCGCTCGACCGCTAGCTAGTCGATCATCGCTCGACTACCGCCCTCCTAGACTCCCTAGCTATATCTACCTAGCTCGCCCAGATCGACCTGCTCTCTAGATCCATAGATCTATAGAGCGATCGAGCGATCGATCCTCGCGCGATAGAATAGCTCGCTCGCTCGCTCAATAGCTCACTCGCTCGCTAGCTCGCTCGCTGGCTCCTGCTCGCTCGCTCTCTCCTCGCTCGCTCGTCGCTGCTGGCTGCTGCTCCATCGCTCGCTCGCTCGCTCGCGTCGATAGCTACGCTCGCTCCTCGCTCATCCCTCGCTCCGCGCCTCAGCTCCGAGCTACCTCGCTCGCTGCCTCCTCAGCTCGCTCGCATGCCTGCCTCGATTGCGAGCTCGTCGCTCGACTAGCTCCCGCGACTCGCTCATCGCACCTCGCTACGCGCTCGCTAGCTCGCTCGTCGCTCGCTCGCTCGCTCGCTGCGCTCGCTCGCTCGCTCGCCTCAGCTCCCGCGCTCGCCGCTCCTCGCTCGCTCCCCCGCCGCTCCCTCCCTCGCCTACGCTCCTCATCTCGCTCGCTCCCGCTCCCTCGCTCGCTCGCTCGCTCGCTCGCCCTAGCTAGCATGCTCGCAGCTCGCTCGCCGCTGCTAGCATCGCTAGCTCGCTCGCCTCCTCACTCGATCCTTCGCGCTCCTGCTCGCACACGCCGCTCGCTCGCTCGCCGCTCCTCGCTCCTCGCTCCCTCCCCGCTCTCGCGCTCGCTCGCTCACTCTCTCCCTCGCTCGCTCCTCGCTCGACTCGCTCGCCCTCGCTCCCCGCTCGCTCGCTCGTCACACTCGCTCGCTCGCTCGCTCGCTACGCTCCTGCAGTCATGCTCGCTCGCTCCCTCGGCTCGCAGCTCGTCGCTCCCTGTCTGCTAGCTCGGTCAGCTGTCCCTCGCTCCCTCTCTCCCTGGCTCGCTAGCTTAGTTATCGCCTCTACGTGTGCCCTGCCGCCTGTCCGGCGTCCTTTACGGCGCTGACTGTATGGCCCCAGGACTTCTCTGCCCCCCTCCCTCCCGCCCCCTCTTTCTTCCTCCTCCCCCCCCCTTTTTTTCCTCCTTCCGTGCTCCTGCCCGCCCGTCGTTCTCGCCCCGGTCCACCCAGGCCGCTGGGTTTTCCGCAGTGCGCTGCTATTTTTCTTTCTCTTTTCCTTTAAGTTGAACACGGATAAGTTTCTTTTCAGTGATTCTAGAAGCTAATTTTAGACATAGTACGTGTGTGAAAGGAGATCTCTCCATAAAACAAAGTGTAATTCAAACCATCAGTTTGTTGCCGATAATTATCTCGTTGGTAAAAACATTACCTAAGACTTTGGCATGTTTGAGGTTTACACAATGGCTGCATCTAAGGAACAGGAAACATTCACATCAACCAACCAGTCTTTTTTTAACTAGAGGAAAACAACTATGTGGTATTCAATTGTTTGCTCTGTTTATTTTTATGTGGCTTTTACGTCTTTTAAACTTGTGATAATGGGGTGTGATTAAAAAAACACACGCACTAAAAGAATTTTCCTTTTCTTTGTTGAGCAAAGACACGGTACACTCCCCAATTTTCCCCTTGTCACATTTGGATGAAATATTCCTTTTAATAAAAATACTTCCTGTGTGTCAGTTTGGGTGGAGCAGCATGGAAGCGTCATCGTGTCGTCACCAAAGGCCCTGCTGGTTTCACCACCTGAGTGTGAGCAGAAAATAAAGATTCACACACTAAACTAGATGAAAACTGTTTGATCACTATTTAGTCTTTATGTTCGGTGCAGTGGAGTGAAGACTGGAGAAGCCAGTCATGAACAATGTTCTTATCTGTTTTTATAAAACAAGGAAACACACTGATCAAAAAGTGTCAGTCATCAACCCCCACAGAGCAGCAGTGAAGGTTTCAATTCACCACACGAACAACAGTTTATGGGCTGAAATACAGGAGCAGTAATTTTTAAAAAGCCAAAGAAGATCGGGAACAGAGTTTGATGAACTGGTGAGACCACCCTTAATCTTTAACAGAGTGATACAAGTGTGCGGAAGAGGAAATGATCTGCTTATAATCCAAACAATGAAAGCTCATCTGTGCTGGGGCCTGAATGGCAACTTCTCGAATTAGGAGGAGCTTCATGATGCAGCGAGATAATGATCCACAGTGACAACTCAACAGAGGAGAAGAGTGGCTACGTCACATCACCAGACCTTAACTGAACATGCATTTCTCCTGCTGAAGAGTAGACTGAGGAGAAACAGTGAAGGAGGCTGCAGAAACAGAGTGGAAAACTGAATGCGACCAAATATTCAGTTTTATTGACTAGAGACACGTTTCAAGGTGCCATGAGGAAATAAGAGCTGAAATTCTCTCTTTTCATCGTCTTTGCCTTTTAAAACCAACGTCTTCAGTGAGCAGCACAACACACGTATCATCCTTGCTATTCTAACACCGTATGTCAACATAGAATGAAGCACTGAGTCCAGTGAGCTGTTTCAACTGTCACTGTAGCTGTAACTAAACTAAATTCAATGAATGGTATTTTTAAATTATTACAATACGAAATTCTAAGTTATTGTAAAATCTCTATACTGTGTGAAATATACAAAACACAATAGGAATAAACTTCTCAGTGTGCTGCTACATGAACTTCATATCTGAATGATGTTGAGAGTGCTCCCACGCAGGAGCGCTGATGCAGGTGTGGCCCGTCTGGAGCACCTCTATGTTGTACGTGGATGCGGTTTGACTGCAGGCCATGTTTGGATCATGCTGCACAGATTCTTTAGATTCCTGTCTGCTGGTGTGTGAGCTGTCTTGGCAGAGAAACCCGACTCTTTCGCTTGTGGTTTGAAGTCAAGTACACCAGGGGGCAGCATCACCCAGAGTTTCCTGCATCTCTGCAGCCCTTCGTCATTCACTGCTCAACCAGTCTGTGTTCATGTTAATAAAAACTACAGCGCGGTTATCAGGGGTTGAGATCATCATATGTTGTTCCCCAATAATTCTCTGTCATATTCAGACGGTTCCTGGAGAAGTCAGTGACGCTGACTCTCCTCAAATGTTTGTCTGAGAGCTGCTGTACCTGAGTATCTGTAGGTTCAGTGAAGACCTGCGTAACAGGTTACACAATCTAGTGTCATACAATGTGGAAGGACGTTTGTGTCTTTAAGCCAAGAGCTAAGTTAAAAGTGAATTTATATTTTGGACGTCAGTGTCCTGCCGAGTAGTTGCAGAACACCGCAGATAAAACTTTTGTGATCTGTGTGAGTCAAGCTGAATCCAGCTGTGTTGAACACATGCAGAAAGCAGTGACGTCTCCACTCATTCAATTCAAAGTGTTTTACACTTTCATGCTTCACTGTTCTTTTAAACATTTGGAATAAATAAAACCAATAAATCATTCATAACTTCAGTTGGACAAAAAAAAAACAAACAAACGTTTGGTGAGCAACTCGATGCCAAAATAAAGCAGCTGTAGAAGACTTGAATTTTTTTAGTTCCCTATTCATGAGCTGTGATCCAGCGAAACCTCAGTGAGGGAGAGAAGAACCACGATGAGCTGGAACAGATGAAGAGGCACAACTGTTCAAGATCCAACCAAAAAACAAATGATTATGTGCAATGGATCTGTCTGATTTAGGAGTTGGCAGATGGAGTTGGAGTTCAAGTGACCTGACAACAGAGAACAAGACCAACAGCGGAGTTTGTGTGTCACACAGGAAGCACAAGCCAACAGCACCTGTACGTTTTTGTAACGTAAAGCAAATATTTAAGTTGTTCCACCAACGGTTGCTTCAACAAGTGCAGCAACTTGTTGACAGTGGAGTGACATCGCCCTCTAGTGGCCAAATAAAGAATGATCCTGTCATTACTGTCAGGGTGGGGGGGCAGATGGGGAGAAGACATCACCATCAACCTCTGTTAATCCAACAGTGAGACAATCGTACAAATAGATGAGAAAGTGTAGTTTTCATCTTTTATTTCACACAACTTGTTGCATAAAACAACATGTACAGTAAACACTTTAGCTTTTCAGTGTCAAATACTCTAATACTCTGATTTTCTTTTTGCAAATTCGTCATGTTTTTGCTTTATCATTAAGATTTCAACAAGAACAGAAGTTGCTCCAACCCAGCGTGGTGGTTTTAATGTTGTGGTGGACAGTGGTCCGTGAGCTGCGTCACACAGTGTGTTCGACCCTGAACTGAAGAATCCACTTACAACATGTGCTACACACAAGAGAGGACAGTGCATGTAGTGGTTACTTTGGTAACGTGTGTTGATCAAAATGTCAAACGCTTCACTAAACTGAAGAAACATATTTATATACAGTATATATATATATATATATATATATATATATATATATATATATACATATATATATATACATATATATATATATATATATATAGAGAGAGAGAGAGAGAGAGAGAGAGAGAGAGAGAGAGAGAGCAGCCAACTTGGCCGATCTTCCAGAAGCTTTTAGAGGATTAAGAAAACCCCTTCACTGTTTGTACATTAAATGCTTTTCAGTGTCAGACGCCGCCTCCATCAGCTGCAGCTTTAATCACAGGAACAGCAACAAACAGCAGAATCACTGTTTAACCTGCTTCTTTTTTTCTGTAACCTCAAACCTGTTGACAGGAAACAGATGATTTTTAAAATGATCTTCGACGTCTGTGAAAAACAGAAACACGTTTGTTCTTCCTTCCTAGAAAGATCTCCTCTCCTCTCCTCTCCCCTCTCCTCTCCTCTCCTCTCCTCTCCTCTCCTCTCTCCTCTCCTCTCTCTCCTCTCTCTCCTCTCCTCTCCTTCTCCTCCTCTCTCCTCTCCTCTCCTCTCCTCTCCTCTCCTCTCCTCTCTCTCCTCTCCTCTCCTCTCCTCTCCTCTCGCTCCTCTCCTCTCCTCTCCTCTCCTCTCTCCCTCTCCTCTCTCTCTCTCTCCTCTCCTCTCCTCTCTCTCTCTCTCCTCTCTCCTCCTCTCCTCTCCTCTCCTCTCGCTCCTCTCCTCTCTCCTCATCTCTCCTCTCCCTCTCTCCTCTCCTCTCCTCTCCTCTCCTCTCCGCTCTCCTCTCCTCTCCTCTCCTCTCCTCTCCTCTTTCTCTCCTCTCCGCCTCTCTCTGCCTCTCCTCTCCTCTCCTCTCCTCTTCCTCTTCCTCTCCCTCATCCTCTCCTCTCCTCTCCTCTCGCTCCTCTCCTCTCCTCTCGTCTCCTCGCCTACCTCTCTCTCACGTCTCTCTCCCTCCCTCCTCCTCTCCTCCTATCCCTCTCTCCTCTCTTCCCTCTCCCTCCATCTCCGTGCCTCTTTTGTCTCCTTCCAAGTCTCCTCACGTCTCCATCTCCTCTCCTCTCCCTTCGCTCTCTGGCTCTCCTCCCTCCCATCCTCTCCTCTTTCCTCCTCTCCTTCTCCTCCCACACTCGCTCGCCCACCTTCTCCTCGTCCCCTCCCACCCCTCTCTCCTCTCCAACACTCTCAAACCGCCTCTCCCATGCCCTCGCCTCCACCTCGCTCTTCTCCTCCTCCCACCTCCTCGCTTCTCTGCCATCATCCCGACGCAGCCCCTCCCTCCCCTCCTTCACCCCGCCCCTTCCCTAACTCCTCCTACCTCCGCTCCTCTACTCACTCTCCTCCCTCTTCCTCTACCTCTCCTTCCTAAACTCGCTCCTATCCCTCTCCTATCTCAACCCCTCCTCCGTCTCCCCCCCTCTCCCCCACCTCCTCCACTACCCTCCTTCTCCCTCCTTCTTCCTCTCCTCTCTCCTCTCCTCTCCCTCTCCCTCTCCTCTCTCCTCTCCTCCTCTCTCCCATTCTCTCTTCCTCTTCCTCTCCTCTCTCCCTCCCTCTCTCCCTCTCCTCTCTCCTTCCTCTCTCCTCTCCTCTCCCCCTCTCCCTCTCCCTCTCTCCTCTCCTCTCTCCCTCTCCCTCCCTCCTCTCCTCCTTCCTCCTCCTCTTCCTCTCCTCTCCTCCTCTCCTCTCCTCTCCTCCCTCCCCCTCCTCCCTCTCTCCCCTCTCTCCTCTCCTCTCCTCTCCCCCTCTCTAGAAAACAACTGAACCTGCATCTTTTTAAGTGTTTTCTCTTAAGACGTACGAGGTCTTCATCTCGCTGCCTCCTCCGCTGTTCACTTTGCCCATCGCTCCCTGTACCAACAGCTACAGGCCTATTTCACGGTCGCTGTGCCAGCAGCTTCAGGCGTGTTTTCCTTTGAGGTCTTCGGTCGTTGCTTCGGCAAAGAAATCGTCAAACTGGTTGCTTTGATGTTTTCTGTCACCAAAGAGAGGAAAGTTTTCCTTTTCAGGAAGACGTGGGCAGAGCTGCAGGGAGAAGGGATGGAGTTAAAATCCTAATTCCTGCAAATCGACCAGGACATTTGAGTTTGTTACACGGATAAGACAGAACTACTGTACAAACGTTAGTGTTTCCCTCCAAGGTTACTTCTAATGAGTCGTGTTGTGAGCGGCAGCAGCGGGACCAACACAGACCAACACTTCTCACAGCGCACAAACAAAATCTGGCAGCAGTGAAGTGTTCAAACTCAGTGAGAACTCAGATCTGATCTCTGTCTGTGTTTACTCCTTGGAGAGTTACTCTACTTCACCTGCTGCTGCTCAGCTGCTCTGGCTGAACAGGAAATTACACACAGAGTTTACAACTGGCTGCAAAACACTGTGTGGAGCTGCATGGAAGTACTGTACACATACTGAAGTGTTTGTCTGTGTCTACATGTGCTGTTGCTTCGTTTTCTCAGTCACTTGATGCTGTTTTAGGAGAAACAGGTCGATCCTGGTCTATATTACCTTGTATGTAAATATGATGGTTGAAGTTGAGTATTTTATTTTAAAGTGTTATGTTTCTACTGTCTCTGGTCGCACGTGTGGGATTAAGTGAGATAAACACATCTGGTCATTTAATGTGGACTGAATCTGTCTAACATGGATTCTTTTTGTGATATATAGATGAGTCAGTGACTCAGTATGTGTTGTTTAATTACACCTTTAATACCCAAATTTGTTTCTGTAAATAAATTCATTACATATTTTTACTGTAGATTCCAAAAATAAAATCTGTGAGATTTTCCTACTTTCAACACTGAACCTCACACGTTTACTTTTCTAAATCAGTTTTTACAGTCAGGTCAAGTGAAGAGGAACGACTTTTGTAGAAGTTAGAACACGGTCATGTGAACGTAGCTTTTTCTTATTTGTAATAGTATTTAAGCTGCAACAAAATTTAAGGACTAATCTTGTTTTCCGCATTGTTCAAAAAGCCAGTGGAAGGATCCCACTGGTGTTTTGTCGAGGGTGATGCCTGACAGACGGAGAGAGGTTGAAGACAGACAGACAGAGATGGTGTTGCAGGAGGGTGGGATATCGCTCGACTTGTGTCTGTTGTTGCTCGTTTGCTGTTATCGTGTTGGACGCTCGGTTGCTCATGATGCAGCTGAGGAGCTGATATGTATAACTATGTATATCTATAACATGTGGTGCAGCATGGAGCTGTGCAACATGTCACACAGACTGTTGTCTATACACATCACATCAGTGTTTGTGTGTGTGTGAAGAAAGGGTTCACCAAACACTGAGCTGCCATCTGCTTCACTGAGAAAATACTGACGCTCACAGAGAGAGAGAGCGAAAGAGAAAGAGATTGATGTATGATACAAAAAGATAATTAGATGAATGAATTTATGAAGGCGTGGGTAAAGTAATAAGAGGCTACGTACAGTCGGTGCCTTGGAAAATCAATGGATTGATGGAGGAATAGAAAGATGGGTGGATGAACAAGTGAAAGAATAATAAGAATGATGGATGGATGGTGAATCAAAGAGTAAATAAATGAACAGAGAGATGAAGAAATGAAAAGATGAACAGATGCGGTTAGATGGAAGGAAGAACTGATGATTACATGAATGGATGCATTAGTCCATGGACGGAGAGATGAATGGATAAATGATGAAATGTACACAGGAATAGAGAGAATGAAAGAGGGATGTGTGGGTGTGGTGAAGCATGAAAAGATCTACAGATGGATGGAAAGATGGATACATGCATGAATCACTGATGACTGTAGGTGGAGGGATGAAGAGACGTTTGTGTCCATTCAGAGGACGACAGGAGTCTCCATGTCTTCCTATAGCTGTGTGCTCAACAGTACGGCCATGCAGGGGTTCACACTTTTAGTTGTACTGTACACATTAACAAATGTGTACAGTACAGTTAATGTGTTTGCTTTGTGCAAGAGCGCCACCTACTGCCCAGGTTTGACACTAACTGCTGACACAGTCCTCTCCTCATCAGGACAGACCTTTGAATGGGTGTTATCCATTTGATAATCTGTATTACAATTAGTTCACAGCTCAGTTAAAATAAGCAAAAACAAAACAACCACAAACACACGGCAAATAATCACGAGTGGCTCCATTCAGTCTGCAGGACAGAGGTCGGGGTGAGACTTCTTCTGGGATTGTCCTGAGCCGCGTGACGCAGGGCACAAAGCTTTTATGCACACAAAGGCAGACGCGCGCAGTCTTACAGGGCTGCAGCTAATAAAGGTTAAATGAAAAGATTAGATCTGAAACGCTGCAACTGTAGAAGGTCAGACGGCAAAGATGAAGTAGGCGTGCTGATGCCGCCCCTCCTCCTCTTCCTCCTCGCTGTGATGTTGTTATTTTTTTAAAAGCAGGGAAAGTTCATTATGAATGCAACATCAGCCTTATTATAAAGTTAATAAATCCTTCAACTTAATGGGGCCATCAATCATCCTCATCCTGAAGCATTATTTAAACGCGCTCCACTCGGAGCCTCAGGCTCAGCGTTTGAAGGTTCATTGGATTTTATTGGTTTCTCAGTCCTGTGTTTAAGGCTAATGGACTGAACAGGTTAGTCTGGTAATTAGTGGAATATCTCAAAATTGTTTCAGTGCTTGAGTTCATAAAATTACATATTAATGTGAATTTAATAAACCAAATGAATGACCTAAAAAGGTGCTTATTACTCCCACAGAAACACCACGAGGTGCTATATGGAAGATGTCTTCAGAACGTAGAGGCAGTAATTTCAACTCGATGAGCTTAATTATTGATCGATTGACTGATTTTTGTCCAACTGTTCATGTTTTAAAGCTCATTTTTGTTAACATCAAAAACGCATCATGCTGAGTGGTCGTTGAAATGTTTCCTACTGTAGAAAGAAATGTTCTGAACGTGTTCATGCCCGACAGGAGCATCTCTACAGCATTAGAGACATTATGTGCACATTTGTCATTTTCCTGATCAAACTGACAGACACGACCAAATGAGCAGAAGCAGAAGTCATTTCCCTGTAAAAGTCACTCAGCTCTTTGCACAAAGGAGCAGAAAGGAGAACAATGGAGTAATTTTCAGCTTCAATCTCTGCTACATTACATGAAAGATAAACTCTGTCCTCATCTGAACCATCAGCTCTCTGCAGCAAGAGGTAATGAACTAATTAGGACATGAGGTTGACCTGGGACCACTGCTGACTGTCGGCTCCCTTTGGTTTCATTGCTTTGATCTTTAAATAAGGAAAAGGGAAGAAAAGAGAAGTTGCTCTTTTTTTAGTAAAAGGTAGTGGCTCCCTGCAGCCAGTTGCAGATTTCAACAATTTTGCCTTTGAAGATCATCTTTCTTTTGGAATCTGGAGGTGCACAGGAGGCCGTCATTACACACAGCTGACAAAAGTTGTGTGAGGAGTTTAATCATGACATATTGCTTCCACAAGAAAATACAGGCACACGATTTATAAAGAGAACTAATGTTTTATGAACAAAGGATAGAGAGCGAAAGAAAAACCACTTCAGGCAGAACACAGACAGGAACTGACTCACACATCTTGAAATGAAAATGAAATTACTCAGCGGCTACGTTAAATGGCCGAGGACACACTAGGCTGAGTCACACCTGGTGATATTCAACCCATCTCTGTTTGACTATTAAATAAATGTGACCTGAAACAGCTGCATGGCCAGCGTGAAAGAAAACCTCATCTTTCTGTGTGGGAAACGTCCAATTTTGGACCCGGAGAAGCCACTGCTCTGTAGACATGCTCATGTTGCTCATAACCTCAACACTACTGAGAGATGAGGTTTTCTTAAAAATGATATTGAACCCTGTGAAGGAATTTGATCACTGCCGCAGCAGAAGTGATAAAATTCAGCATGGAAAAATAAATATGATATAAAAGCACAGAATATAAAAAAGTGGCTGATATTGAAACCCTGCTCCCGTAAGATGGCACATTAGACGCTGTGCTTTATTGTGAGGACACGTTTGAGGTGTACTGGTGCACAAACTTCATTAACAGCCGTGCTGACTGTGGTTTCTTCTGGTGCTGTTCAAATAGAGCCAGTTATGTCCACGTCAAGTAGTGCTGCACAGAATGATGTCACACACAGGCTAAATCTGGTGCTACACATTCAATTAAGGTTTCTGCAAACTGTAAAAATGTCATGTGCACAGTTCATTTAATGCTTTAGGACTTGTTCATTGTCCCTTTTCCCCTGAGACATCGTAATAAATTAAGCTAAGGACATGTTTGACATGTTTGACTTGAAGCCAGCACTGTGCTCGTCCTTCTTGTCTCAACATGAGGTATTTGTTGACATTTTGTGTCTGAAAATGATCCAGAATGAATCAACAACAATTTACCTTCATGTAAAAGCGGCAAACATCAGTGAGACTCCACATTATTTCTATTGTGTTGTACTGCTTGTGTGTTTCTGCTTCCACCCATCCAGTGTGTTCGCTCTTTGTTGTCTGTGCATTAGCGTCGCTGGTTAACTCCCAGCTCGTCCATTAGTACGTAAGTGATCATGACATCCTCTTTAAACTCTGATAACACAGGGCTGTCTATCAAAATGCCCAAGCACAGTTAACAGCTGTGTATCACTGACTGGGACAAAGGGACTAATAACAGTGATCCAACTCATTACCGTTCACTGAGGGAGTTGTGATTGTTTTACTATCTGACTGCAGGTACAGCTTCCTTAAAGTGTGTAAATGGTGACGATGCACTAGTTTAGAAGTTGTGTTGATATATAATAGCACCAGTAATTTAATGTAAAAACATTATTTCTCATTATTATTTCTTCATTATTATTATTAGTTCTCTATCCCATGACCCACTGCTTCTGTCCAGCACCTGTGAGCAGCACAGCAGCAGCACTGATTGGAGCTCTTCAGGTTAAACAGACATGATTTGATGTAGGTGCTGCACCACATCACTAACATTCATACAGCTCTTCATCTCTGTGAGGTGCATTTCGTTATGATGTCCAGTGTTCAAAGGAAAACGTCACAGCATCGCTGTGACTGGCCATCGGGCAGAGGAGGAGCAGATCATGTAATACATCCACTGGTTAGTCTCTGACATCGGCCTAATCACATATCCTACTTTCTCCACCCCCTCTAAAGCTGAGATAAAGATATTTCTCATTTCCCCCCCGTATGTGTGTGTGTGTGTGTTTCCAAACATGGTTTACTCAAGTTTAAAATAATAAATGCATATGAATGCATGTAATTGTCAGTATTTATTGCATTTTGACAAAAGGTCTAATACTTTCTCTGCTAAAATGTCAAAATGAGTGTTTTGCATGAATAGTTGTAGCCTTAAAGATTCTTTAAGCCTCGTTATAGTAATTGTTTTATCCAGTCTAAAAAGTATTTCATTACCTCATGTGAAGTCAGGAGATTTTTGTGATGGCTCATTAACAGAAATGTGGCTAATTCTCAACATGTGGAAAACATCTCCTGAGGTCTTCACTGCAGAAATTGGCTCACCACCAATTCACATGTCAATTAGCTAAAAATTAACAATGCTGCTGTCATGGATCAGCTTGATGAGGAGCTCAGGCAGTCAGGAAAAAAAAAACCTTCTCAATGCTTCCAAACCTTGACAGTAATGTCAGGCTTTGGCAGTGAATGAAGCATTTATGCGCTTCTTCAGTGGAAGCATTTCATGCTGCACTTTTAGAAGACAAAAGGCTTCAAGGCTGAGAAGTGCCTTTGACTCGTCTCTATCCCCTCTATCTGAGAAACATTCCTAACCAGTCTCAATGTGTTTTATATCTTCAAAAGCTCTTTCTCCAAAAATAGCTATGAGGCAAAATGGAGGTCGAGTGAATCTTACATTTAAGAACACATGAAACGGACCTTGAGTTGAAGATGTTTGTGACAATCTCAGTGAAAACACATCTTTGATTCATTTATGTAAAGCAGAAGGAGTTCTGCCATGTATTTATGTTCTTTATATTAATCAGTGTGCATCATGGATGTACTGTCTCATATTAGTGCTCTCTCAGGCTGTTCCTGTGTGGCTCTTTGTGTTTGCAGTGTCTCCTCTGCAGCCTGCTGCTCTCCACTTGCATCTTTATGCAGCTGTTGGCAGCTTGCCTATTTCCCTGCATATGCATCCATATGCCTGGTTACTGTCTAACATATGTTTGTGGGCAGCCTGCATCCGGTCTGATCTCTGCTCTGCTTCTGCTCACACACAGTCAGTTCATTATTTTGGCATACTTGTGTTAATAAGGCATCCAGTTCACACTCCTCTACATGCCTTCATTAGCAGATAAGAGGTAGAAGATCAGATAGGTACATGGGAGAGAGTGGAGGTCCTGGTCCTGTTGACTTCTGTCACTGTGAGAGATTTTAGCAAAGCAGCATGTGTTCACTTTTATTTTTGTACTGGTGTTAGTTAATTTAACATAACAATTATAATTTATATTCATACAGAAAAAGGTTGTCATGGTATTCAGAGAATGTAAAGAGGCTTGTAATTGCAATGTTGCTATGGGGATGTGATGGAATAATGTCTGTGGCCAGAAAACTGCGTAAATTCTAATCTCATCTCAGAGCACATAATGGGTCATCTTAAAACCACTTATGTGGGCTCTGTGTTTTGAAAACTCAACACAGGACCATCTCCCATCCATCATGTTTTAATTATACAAAAAGAATCATGAGGTCCAACAGTGTGTTGTTCACCAGATGCCTGCGCAGCTCCTCAACAGTTTTATTAGAGAGGTACATTTAGGAACCAGTGTACTTGCAAAGACCACACAACCAGCAACAGATAGGGACTGAAACATGTGTCTGAATTCTTTTTGCATTACAGGTCAATTTTGCTCCAGCTAAATGAGTGTTGTAATGAACAGTTTCACTTATTGTCTCTGCACCCTTTGTGTAAACTGCTGATCTTCTCTCTCAGGTCTCCTTATTTTAACTTGATTACTACGCGTCATGCAGCTGCAGGTTCATTTCTAAAATTGAATTCACAGCTCAGTGCTGAGGTGACTAATCTCCTGTTGAAATCAGGCCTAGACTGCATTAGAGTAAACGTTAGTCACTCCTGGGCTGCGAGCCGAGCTCTTCAAAAGTTAAAAGAAGTTAAAACTTTTATGATACAGACAGAGATCTAGAGTCAATCCAGACACATGGGAGAATCATTCTCCTCCAATCTCAACTTCTTTTTCAGTTATTTCTGAACCTGTTGTGGTGACAAATGATCTTTTTACCAGACATCATTGGAACGGGGGCACACAGTGATGCAAACGGAAGCCAAAAAGCCGTCCTCACCTGGGCATGAGCCCAAAAATCCTCAAGTTCCATCTCTGGTGTGATATGAGTCTGTAGCACTTTGCATAGCCCATTAACTGTGGATTGATGCGAGTTCCGAACTTCCCGTTATTTGATCACAGCTGGCCAAGGACCAGTAACGAGAGCTTATTGAGGCTCACAAAACAGCTGAAAGGCTTGTTTGATCTTCAGAGACACACCAGTCTGTCTCATTTCCAGCAGGTCTCTTTATTATTTACTTTACCTACAAGTTAAAATGGGAATGACGTCATGTTTAAAATGAATTCTTGCTTTAGTAAAAGGCTCATTGTCCAGTTTAGGAAAGAAAGAAGAAAGAAATAAAGATAAATAGGAAAAATGTAGTAAGTAACTCTAGTGCTAAACTATGATTAACACTCTCTGTGTCCAGGAGAAAAGCCTGTGGATCTTTTGTTATTAGTAGGATTAAATAAAATCAGTGATATGTAAAAGTTTGGTTATGTCCATGTTTCTCTGTTCAGTGTTAAATTTTGTACACAGTGATTTACTGCATGAGTCCCACAATTCTGCCTGTTAGTCTGTAAATAATTTAAAGAAGCAGATATAAAAACTTTAGTTTAGTTAGACAATAAGGATTATTAACTGAACATGGTGCCATGTTCCATGAGCTATTGAACGTGATCTCCAAAAAAAATAGGACCTAGATTTCCCAAACATTTATTCCTGCTACACTGTTGGATCAAGAGGTGATGATCAGATGATACCACAATGTAAAAAACCAAACAACAACAACAACAACAAAACAACATGTACAGCAAAGATGATAGATTAAATTCTTCATTAACTCACAGCTCAAGACTAAGATCTGGTCAGGGCTGCAAATGAATCAAATCCACTGCTCACAGAAAGTCCATTAAACCCCTCCTTTGTGTACAGGCCAAAAACACAACATTTAGAATGAAATTGTTCTTGTTCTTGGAGCCTAATAATTAAATTCATTTGGTTTTTGATGTCAAACCAGTAGAATTTGTCTAAGAATTGTTTAGTTTGGTGTTTGATTCAAACTCCTGTTATTTTTCCCTTTTAATATGATTTGTTTGGTGCCTGAACACACAAATGCACTTGGCGCAGATCAAAAGACCCGTTACTGGATGTGATGTTGGACTAGTTCCATAATATTCTCGCCACAGTGAAGTGTTGAATGCCTTGAATTTTATGATATCAACAAAACATAATCATAATGTTCACAGCAACACGTAAACACAATTGCAGTTTAGTTGAATGTTATTTTCAGGAGACGGCAGATTTTATTACTATTTCACAAAACAAGAAAAAGTCCTCATAAGTGAAGTTTAATTACTAATCAACAAAAGTGCTCACTGGGCTCTTTGCTGCACATTTGATGTGTACAAGTGAAATCAACGTGCCGGCTGTTAAACGTAGACACTTTGAACTGTTCCCATACAAACACTGACAGTTTCCTTCAGCTACACATTAATAGTCAGATGTGACTCTACTTGTAATTCAGCCGACGTTGGAAACAGCCTGAAACTGAAATCTGTTCTGAATGACAACATGCACAGCTATTAGTGAGTGAGTGTGTGTGTGTGTGTGTGTGTGTGTGTGTGTGTGTGTGTGTGTGTGTGTGTGTGTGCTTCTGTGTGAGGTGGAATAATTCGAGCAGCATGCTGCCTGGTCAAGCATTGCTTGGACGGCCTCCTCTCAACAGTTTGTTGTGTGTGGCTCAGCCAGAGATTCAGGACGAGACGGCGACTATTTGGTGCTCCTCCAGACCAGCTGGTGCACGGGTTCAAGCTGCTAATGGCAAATTATCATCCTATTAATCACTGCAAGCCTGGGCCTTTGTCAACAGTGTGCGCTGTAAAAAATATCACAGGTCCACAAACTGAAATGCTCTCCCTCCTCATGTGTTAGCAGTGGATCACCAGCTCTTCATGAAGCTTTTACCACGAATTCACAACTTCCTGTGGTGAAAACAGTCGTGACTGAGATGAGACGTGCAGCAGACTGGAGGTGAGAGATGTTACTGCTTTGCACTACGACTGCCTGATATTCACTGTACGTTTATTGTGTAAGGATTTGGTATAAGTATTTTAAAGAACCCAGCATGAACGCCCAATTCAGACATCTTATACTATACACTCCAAAACAGCTGAGGGGGCAGCAGAGGAGCAGTTGGTAGAGTGGCTGCCCTCTAGTTTTCAACCCAGCTCCTCCTGGCCATATGTCGCTGGTCGCTGAATGTTACTGAAGCATTTTTGTTGTTTGAACAACGAGAGCAGAGAAACAAGTTAAAACCAGGTTCACAGATAAAATGAGGAGCAGTTGGTTGTTTTTGTTAATTCTTAACAACAGAACAATGTCCTGAAAAAAAACTTGATCTTTAAAGACAACATCTTAATGTGCATGAATATGTCATGAAGTCATCTTACTGGATTAATTTAATTACTGGTCCATTCCTGCACTCCCAGTCCTTCTCCTTCTCTAACACTGTAAACAGCCATCGTCAGCTGGCTGGCTGGTGCTTGGGTTGGTCTTTGAGTTCTGTGCAAATCACAATTTACCTAAAGTTCAGTTGTTACAACATGTAGTCAAATTGTAAAAATGTGTTAGAGCAGCACAGAAACATTATTTGTCACCTTGTGAATTGATTAAACGTCTCCTAGACTCTATCATGAAGGAGGTTCCCAGTCGAGTTTGTTTTAATCACAGCCGTGTGCTTCCTTTGCTCTCAGCTGTAACCCTGAAATAAATGAAGCCACAGAAGGCTAAACACAAATATTAATGCTACAGGAAGGTGAAGAGTTGGTGTTGCTCTTTTTCATCACTCTATGGTCTCAAGGAGGGAATTGAAACGACTGAATTGCTTAAATTGAAATGGCTGCAGTTCATCATCTGAGAGGAGAAAAATGGACCTTGAAGTACTATTATGTGATGGGATGACACAGCTGTAAAGATTCATCCAATTTTATGGGCACATACAGTGGAGACATTAACTCGTCCCATTCATCCGATAGACAGCGGTGAGTGCGTGTGCGCTGTGGGACTCGGGTTTACTTATATCAACTGAATTCTCTTTACTGTGGATCTGAATGAGTCAGTAATAAATGACTTAATGTGCAGTCCTGTCAGCGGTAACATCTGCTGTCTGTCTGTTCACCACAGAGACGGATGAGAACGCACTTCATAATGTGAGCCATTATCAGCTTCATACTGTCAGAGCTACTTTTATCAATTTAAGTCTAGTATTAAAATTTTCCTCCACCGTCTCTTACATTTAACAGAACTGGGTAGATCTTTATTATATTATTTATTTATTACATTCTTTGTCTGTTTATCTATTTATCTTGTTAATTTGCATTTGTGTGTTATGTGATTTTATCTTTACTGATGTTTTAAAGGGCTCTTTCTACACAGTGGTACTATAATATAATCATTATGGATGATTCCATTTTAAAGGGACCATTATAAATATATTACAGAATCATTTTCTCAGCAACACAAAATACAGAAAATCACACAAATACAACTGTGTGCAAACAACAGTAATAATCATTTCATAAGATGTACTGTCTATTTTACATTTTGAGAAACTCATTTTATTCAGATTTAATTATAAACACAGAGCTGGAGAACTGGTCTCTCTATTGTTCTCTCTGCTCCATAGACAGGTTCAGGCCTCGGGCTGGAATCTGTCTCTCCAACAATTCACTGGATTTTATTGGCAGCACAATAAACTAAGGTCAATTGTCAGAGTAGTTTAGCCTGATGAAATCTGTCTGCAAATCCATTTATTTTTACGTGCTGTGTTAATTCACAATGAGCCATCTGACCACTTTCCTCCACAGAGTGTGACTTATCAACGGGCTAACAGAAAACAACGCTGGCATTTGACAGTGGAAGAAGCTGCTCTGGAGTGACTGAGTTCCAAATCTTCTAGTTCTCTTTGCTGTCTAGATGAAAATGATTCAATCTGAACAGGTGAGACTTGTATCCATCCACTTTATCCATCCAAACCATGATTGGAAGTCACTTTACAGCTCCTGCTTAAGAAGCACCGTCTCTTTCTGCACCACATTCACATGCTGCTGTAAAAGTCGGACTCATGAAACATTCATGAAAAGTTCGAAATCATGTGAACCAAGATTTTCTTCTTTTCTACTGGAGCTGAAGGGGCAGCTGCTTCATAATTAGTATTATTCTGCTCGTTCAAGCCCCAACAGAGATTGGCGATGTAGTCCGAGTCAGGTGAACGTCAGTTTGTCTCCACATGCTGCAAGTTTCTAGTTTCATAGGAAGCAACACCACCACAGAGCATCGATGAGCTGTTAGCACGCTTCATTCTTCTTCCTCCAGACGTACGACAGGTTCAAAACGTTCCACAGAACGCCACAGGACAGAATCCCAACACTACTATGGCTTATTTGAATGATTCTGAGGACCTTCAGTGTTTAGTATCCCTCTGCTGTGCAAACTGAAACCTCAGTTGATGTTGTTATGCTAAACTGAGCTTGAATTGAAAAGAGGAAGCTGATGTTGTTTAAAGCTCATTAAAGTCAGTCATGAATGATCACCTCATATTTAAGTGTTTTGTTTTTTATAATGATGATGATAGTAAAGAAAACTACTACTACACATTTCACCTTTGACACATACCCGAGAATCAGAAACTGAAACTTCTGTAAGAGGAATACATTCTTATATAGAAGTTCTAGACACCATCAAACTGTGAAATAAGAACGAGTGTAGACATAAAAGTCACAGACAAGACAGGAAACAGCCACAGACAGGCTGCTAACAAGCGAGAGAGTCTTTAACACCTGTGGCTGACGTCCATCAACAGCATCCAGGCAGGTGTCTGAGGACTTCAGCCCTATCAGAAGAGACACTGGATTTAACTTTGTTTGATTCATTTAACAGATATTTAGAAGGAAGAACTGTGTTAATACTAACAACTAAACATCAAAACCAAACCACTGAGCAGAACAGTTTCACTAAGAAGGAACTTTAAGGATTACCATTAAAATAAGTCATAAAAACTTAATGTGCATGGGATATGAAGGAGAATTCATAAGCAGAGACAGTGTTTGATTTCTGTCCAAGATTCTGTTGGATTTGTAATAAAACACTGTCGTCCAAACTGTTGACTCAGTGTCTTTTTTAATAGGTATGGGCATTACCTTTCATAGAGGGAGACACATGCCAAGGCCAAATGGTATCATCCTGATCTCCTCCTGCCAGATGCTTATTACAACACTTAGAATCAGAAGTGACTTCAGGTTCTCTACATTGTTTTCACGGCAGAGCTGCAGAAGAGGAGAACACACAGGGTTCTCTGGAGCAATTACAAAGAAAACAACTGTGGTTGATGCTCTAACATTAACAAAGTGTAAATAAAGTAATACATTACTTAAACTAACTGATTGAACAGTGGTTCTCTGTGAGGTCAGTGCACCAGCAGAAATATACAGACAATACAACAAGATAGATACGAACGTCTCACCACCAGGAAGAGTAAGAACGCCAGGTTCAAATCTGCATGTTGTTACATAGACTGATGAAACTGAGATTAACCTCTACTGAAGTGACAGAAAGGATCCAGACCAGCTCATCACTGAGGCAGAGAGGATGTGTCATCACTTGACTTGCATGTCTGTGTCTGGAACAGGATCACTAATCACCACAGTTCATGATGACGATGATTTAAAACACTCAGGAAGTGACTCCATCAAGAAGAGGAAGATTCGAGACGGGCCGACCCACTTGCACATGCATTTGACCTGCTGAACGAGAGATTGAACATGTATTGAACATTTCTTCTCCAGTGTAGAGCAAACACAGCTTGTTCCAACACTAGACGGAGCTGAATGACTGACTCCAGGCTCTGGAAGCTGTTTACTCAGTTCATACAGTGACAACACTTTTCCTTCTACTGTTAAAGCTCTTACAGCAAACATGTTAGAAACAGCTTCTCCACAGTCAGCAGACACAGAGCTCATCCCACTGGAGTTCTGTCTGCTTGATAAACTCTAGTATTCGTTCTCTATCTGTATGTTTCGGTCTCTGTTCACTCCTGAGGGAAATATCTGGCTCTAGTATGTTCACCAGCTTGAAATGAGTCTGTTTGCTGTTGCTGCTGAACAGACAGTGTACAGTGTGTTTTGGACCTTCATTCATCAGGTGGACACAAACACCGCTCTAATGGGATGATCATGTTGCTCTGTGCCAGCTGGATGTGTAAATAGGCTAATGGTTGCTAAGTCATTAGCTATGACAACATGATAAACCAGTGATGTAGTAGCAGCTTGTCGGCTTTTTTCTGCCCTCTAGTGACCAAAACTCCATTAATAAATAATTCAATGAAGGAAAAACATTAAAGCACATGGATGTATCAACTATTAAACTATTAACAGTGAGTCCCTGTTAATTATGTGTTATTTTATTATGTGTCAGAATATTCTTATCTTTATTTTTACATAAAGGCCTCTTCTTCAAGACTTTTAATGTAACTGTAATTCGACTGGTTGAAGTATTCAGTCAGTGATTCTCCTCAGTAATAATGGTGCTATTTAGAAGGTTGGGTTGTGTATTTTTACATAAGTACTAAAAGTAAAAACAGTCTTTATGTACAATGAGTCATCGCTCATAATTATTGATTGACCTCCGTGTTCACTGCTTTAGTGCTGCAGCAGGTGATGACAGCGCTGATTCTACTAAACCTATGAACTGTGATGATTGCTAATTTAGTATAATTCATATTTGAATTAATATACACACTGCTGCGTAGGAGTACTTTGTGTTTCACACCAGTGATTAATAAATTCAATAAAATCTGAATATTAACATAAAGAAGAAATTCCTTAAGATTGTTAGAGTAGGGTTATAAAGGGTCCCCCATTTGGTAATTTATAATGACTGTTTGTCATCAAGCATTAGTTTGTCCATCACATGTTATTATAGATAGTAAGTGGTCAAAGGATTCACTGGAGAGGTCTCTGTAAATAATTAAAGTTGAGATGCAGGAGGATTTTTCACTGATGATAACTGAGCTATGAAGCTTTAATACACGATAGAATATCAATAATAAACCCTTTGATTGCAGCTGATAAACCCTTTGTATCACTGTGTGTAGGATCAACTGTACAGTCTGCTAAACGTCAGTATCACCACACAGGTTGTCAGCTCGTCTCCTAGCAACAGCTGCACTCGGTTGTCAGTCAACTGTTGCCATGGAAATGTTGACTCATAGGTTTAGCACAAATATGTCCAAAAACAGTTTTATCCTCTTCTGGTAAGATGCTGCTTTAGAGCCTGTGTCCAGTGTTTGCTGCAGCACATTCACGTTTCACTGTGAACTCGTGGCGTCAAATAGTCACTCAGGTAAAGACTCACCTCACTTTCAAATCAGCTGGAGGATCACAAGAATCCCTGAAATCTGAAAAAAAAGCCTGTAGTCTCTGTCTCAAACTGATTTTCATAAAGCCAGAAATGCTGAAACCCTGACATTTTATTGAGCTCTTCACATACTTGAAGTAAAATATGAAGCAGCCAAGTGACTTCAGTTGTCAGATAAATGGAGCGAAGTAAAAAGGAAACTTCAAATGCAAACAATCATTCTTTTTGAAGTAGAGAAGTATCACACATATTAAACATGTTGGTTATGAATTCCTACCTTTTGAATTCTGTGCATAAAACTGTAGCACACACACACACACACACTCAGCAGCTGGCGTTCCTCTCTGAGCAGACAGGACTGAATTGGAAATGTCCAAATTTAGTCGTGCTCTGCATATTCATGTCCTGCATGATGGAGAATGATGTGGGGGAGAATAAACTGACAAACTCATAACAAAAACTAAAAACACAGTGTTGTGTCAGGCGCTGTCGTCTTTATGCAAATCACGTCTCCTCTCAGCAGAAAGTTGTGAACACAGTTTGATGGCTGAACACTGGAGAACAGTCTGAATATGCATCGCTTCGGATTTAATTTGTTGAGACACGTTAAGCTGTTTGTGTTTAAGTGTGTGCACGTGAGCATGTGTAAATATAATTAACTTTCTGTGTGTTAATATGTCAGCCCGCATAAATTGAATTAACCTTTAATCCGAGCTAAGATGCAGAACATGTGGCTGAGTTGTGCTGCAGTTGACGTGTGGTTACGTGTTCAGCTGTGCGAGGGAGCAGGGTCACAGCTCTGTGGAGAAACACATTTCACTTCATTTGGATTCAGTTTAATGCAGAACCAGTTCCCTCAACCCACATAGGTGTTTATTTATTTGATATGGGTCAACATTTTAATAAAACCTATGGCATTCCCATCCAGTGCAGCTGTGCTTTGTGCTTATTGAGTGCGAGGAGCTGTGTTGGATTCCCAGAGGCAACATTACGTCAGCTCCTCCAGCGCATTCTCACCGATAAACAAAACAGACGTTATGATTTACAGCTAAAATCTTTTAAGATATTTTTGTCCATTCTGTGTACATAACAATACTGTATACCTGTAAACTGGCACATACTAATACCTACCTTTAAAGAGAAAATAGAAATGAAACACAGAATGTGTGTGAAACCAGCTGCACCTCGACATGGTCAACATTATGCCTCCTGAACATCACAGGAACATTTTCTGAACAGTTTGTACACAGTGGTTTTACTCTGAGTGTGGACGGGAGCTGGCAGGAATCTACTGGGGGTTAAACAGTTATCAACTCATCTGTCGCCTCCTCTCAGCCTCAGCTCCTCTTGAGACCCATGACCACGAACGATTAATTGAGTTCGTCTCTTTTTGCCTCCACTGTCACAGTATTCACGTTGTTCTCAGCACAGTGTACAAGTCTCACTGGAACAGTGTACAGCGCTGCCTTTGTCATTCAGCACTCGGAAACCCGGCTGAGAACAAATACAAGATTCAATCACTCGTCTTCAAGCAAAGTTCATGCAACATGATAAAATCAAACCACAGGTCAGTATTGAATAACTGAGTCTCTGACCCTTTGTTTGACTGATTCACCCTTTGACTAATGTGATGATTCCTCGTTTGACAGGATGATTAGATCTGTGGCTCCTCAAGCTGATTCGGGACGGCTGAGGACCCTCCCGAGGCTTTCCTGAGCTTCATGTGCTAAATGAGGAAAAGTTTAATTTCACTTTAATTAAATCCACTTCAAATGATCCCATATAGAGAATGCATAATGACTTCAATAATCACAGGTGTCAGTCTCACCGAGGAGCTCTGATCGCATGGATGAGCTGGTCTGCAGCTACACGACATGAGCAGTTCTTCACCCAAAATATTTTCAGTACAACCATTAACCAGTGCAGAGTTAGATGAGGGCTGTGGAATGTGGACCACGCTTCATGTCTGTCACAATGGATTCCAGCTGGGACCAGTTTCACAGCACCAAAAAGATGAAAACTTGAAAAATAACTCCTCTGCTGCATTCCCCAGGAGGAGGAACCCACTAGAAATGAGCAAAGCAGGTTCTCCTGTGCAAATTCAGTTGAAGCCTGTTGGTGATTCTCCAACATACTGATTAATACAGGCTTAATAAACATGTTTAAACAAAGACTTGTGTTGTGCTATTAATTATTGTCAACTTCAACATGTTTCTACCTGTTTGCATTAAATCCAGCTGTGTCCTGAGACAGTGACGTAATAGAGAGTTAAGTCATAACTTCACATCTTCAGTTAGTCTCTGTCGCATTGGCATTAACAAAGTAATGTAATCCCCCACTGAGTATTTATTACATTGTTCATATCAAATAAATCGTAAGACAGATAATAAGACAGATTTTCATCCACTCTAGCACAATATTAAAATTACTATTAGTAAAGAAGATTAATCAACAATTTTGTTTCAGCATTGTAAAAGCTGAGAGGGTCGAACTGCTGTAATCCTAACATGGTATCACACAGTATAAACACTCCCGTTTAAAGTCTCTTTCATGGTTCCAGGTCTAATCTCTGCTGCCTAAACACGTCTACAGTGCTCAGTCGTTGCTGTTCTGATTTATTCCAGACACGTCTCAACTCTCTGCAACCTGTCATCTTGCTCACAGATTCACTGATTCACTGATTCTGCAGCACTTAACCCACAAATGGTTGGTGGGAAATCATGAAACCATTGTGTTAAGTGTAATACACCAAGTTATTACATGGTTACATACAACGCTGCTCTCAAAGGCTTTAGGGTTTAAGTTTTACTTATCAGTGGGGTTTTGAATGAGGTTTTCTTACTTCTGGAACTCAGAAGTTTCACTTTCACTTCTCTACTTCACTCAACAGTAAAACAAGAACTTTTATTTTGGAAATTGATCAACACTGCCTGTGATGGCAGCAAAGACCATAACCTCAGTTTTTGCACCCAGCATATAGCAGCAAGTGTTTCTAGTGTCAAATACTCCCTGGCAAAGTCTGACGGTAGCTTCTCATCGCTGGCTCGCTCCGACTACAGCTCTACATTTTTGTGCAGACTACACTGAGTGGTCTGCCAAAGGCCCCTGTGCTCCCCGGCCCTGTCCACTCATCACACCACTACCACTGTGTTGCGACAGGTTTCGAGCCGAATTTGAAGGTGTCTCATTAGGACTGCTGTATAGCGGCACATTTCTTCAGGCTCATAATAAAAGAGAGCTGCTGTAACCCCCAAAAGACACATTCAACCTTGTAGAAAGCAGATGTTCCCGTCCCCACAGTGAGGCTGTATAAGCAGGTTTTTGTCTGAGCAGCATGAATGCAGCACACACACAAACACACTTAAGTAGTCCAGGCTGAGTCCTAAAATCCTCAGATAAAAATGCAGCTCACATAAACAAGCCCAGACTGTGTGTAGAATTCCCTCTGTGCTGCCGTGACTGTTTATCTGCCCTGCGCTCTTTCTTCTACCTTCCGTCTCTTTTAAAATCAATAAAAAAAGAACCACCTCTTCCTAAACCGGTGTCAGAACAGACAAAGAAGCACCATGTAGGGAACCTCGAAATTCTTAATAGAAATATTCAAGAGGAAACATCTCACCTGCACGTTTAACTGACAGCTGATGACGGGAGCACACAGCACCAGCAGTGAGGAAGCTGGAGACAACATGAAAGAAAGCATCTCGATGGGATGACAGCAGGTCAGACTGTTCAAAGCTAAATGTGGGCTTTTCTCTGCAAAGGGTCATTTTACACACGAACAGCATTTACTGCTGATATTTTTCTTCTTTCACCTAATATACAGATAAACACAGGTGCTTCCGCTGATTAGCCGACTGAGCCGTACTGAGGTGGCCTGATTGATTGATGGAGATGACGCATGAGAGGAGTTCTAATTAAACAGAAGAAAAGTGGAAACACCTGTTTAGATAAATCATGCATGTGTATCGACTTGTAAAGGTTTAAATATCCCTTAACTTTAAGTGTTTTGGATTCAGTCTTCAGATCTGATTCCCCGGAGTCATTTCATTTAAAGTGTAATTAATGACCATGTTCGACTTTACCATTTAATTCCACGTCAGTAACTAAATATACACAATATAACGCAAATTAGTAGCAAAAAAGCTAAAAGCTATAATAAGTAGACTGTTGATGTGCTATGACTACAAGCTGAGCACTCGAGCTAACCACGTGGGATTAATGCATGAACCGTGTTCAGGGTGAAGAACCGGTGTTTTCTGTTCTTCTAATTCTGCGAACGTGGCACAAATGCAGCGTTTGTCACATGAGGGAGTCTCAGACTGCGTCGCTCAGCAGCGAGTAAATCAGTTCTTCGTCATGTGGATCTCAGTCTCCAGAGTGATGAGTGTGTTTGTGTCCACAATTAATAGCTTGTTCTGCTCTGTGAAGCTACAATAAATGAACTACCAGTACTGTCTTCATTGTAATTACCTTTTCATTACAACTATTTATCATCTGAATACTAAATTCACTTTTTCCATTTAATTCTGGTTGTGTTTAAAAAACAATTGATCATTTTTACATGTTAAAATCCTTTTTACTCGATTCATCTTGTGAGAACACATTTATTTTCTTCTGTCACTAGACAAACCTGTCTCCTGAAAATTATGAAAACATAGCAGCAGCTACATTTATGAACAGAAAGCGAGTCCCAGGGTGTTGGTTGGAGTTGATGGAGTCAAGAATCCTGTGTGAGGGATAGGGAAAGATTGTTTTTAAATGTCACAATATTGGCATTACATTACTGTGGACTTTTCTCTGTTAAGCCAGCCCACGATCTTCCCCTGACTGTAGCTCAGTGGCTGAACTCAACCGTAAAGACATTTAAATTACACTGGAGTCACACATCTGGTTAAAACAACTAAACATGTACATTTAATTGCCATGTTAAGTAACATTTGCCACTTAACTGTGAACATATGGTCATTATGTTTACATGTAACGTAATTATGTTCCCACAGAAACATCACTGTAGCTGTAGTTTAGTTTTACAGAAATACAGAAAAGAACAGGAGGTGGAGAGTTTGAAATAGACAGAATGATGAATTATAGGAAACGTGATCCAGTGTTTTTGGAGTTTGTGTCATACACGAGTCCCAAGTACGAAACAGTAAATTACCACAAATCACAGCCACATAATTACAAACTACTAATAAATAACTGTGTTTAACTGGCAGTTGAGGACACCACAGATAGCTAATTTCTCTCCTTTCCTTTACATCCTCCATCCTTCTGTGACTTATTTATGACGGCACCAATGCAACCCTGTGTCCCCCTCACTAGTAATGTGCAGTAATCAGTACAACATGAGCCAAAACCCGCGTGTAATGGTTTTGCTGCCAAATGACCTACATTAACGGCTCTCTGCACTCTTATCTCATAGTAAATTGAGTTTTGCAGGCAAATTGTAATCGTTCTTTCATTCCTTTCCATTTGCATTTCACTGCAGCTGTTCAGCTGATGCTGTTATCAAGGGATGCTGTAAAATCCTGGACACTTTAACAATGTGTGATTTATGTTTACAGGGGCAAAATAAAACTGCCGGGACGTCCTGAAGCCATATTTCACATTTTGTCACAGTTTTTAAACCCGAGCCATCGGCGGTATTTCAACACACTGGTGACTAAAAGGTAACATGTGGAACTGAAAACAGTATTGTATAGTTTGGGTAGAAATCAATCTGTGGTAGCTCCATGAATTATTCCTTCTATCATCACATGACATCATGAAATGAATGAGGCTAAGCTACAGGACAAAGCTACAGCCTCCAAAATGATCCCACACAGTTGAATTAACCTCTCTGAACAGTTCTTAAGAAACAAACTTATTCCATTATAATCACATTATTCTTCATCTCTATTTGATTCTAGCATGTTTTCAACTTACATCAGATTAAATCAGTGTAACCAGAAAAATAGATGTGTAGGTTTCCTATGTAGCCAATGACCTTCACCAATGAGGTCGGGCAGCCTGTATGTATAAGAGATAACACCCAGGGCATCAATTGCTGCACTTCATTAAGCTCATTGCTTTGAGTGCAGGGTAACAACTCAAGGTGACTCAGATGCAGTGTACCAGCGTATCTTCACTTTCATCAACTAACATCTTCTCATCTCTGGACTGTTCGGAGAGACTAAAAAAAGAAACTTTAAACCATAAAGGACATTTCTTCCTTCTGCTTTGTGTTGTTGTTGCTGTACTCGCAGCAAAACTGAATTACATTCAGCTGGTTTATTTTAATTACCTATACTACACTACACTTACTCCACCACAACCATTATCAACGAAGGTGGTGTAGGGAGATGTACACATACATCCATCTATCATCTTAAATGCTTTAAGGGTCACGTGAGTGCTGAAGCTAATCCCTGCTGTCTTTGTCAGTGGTTTTGTTAAACTATAATTGCTGTGGCTCAGAGCTTTCATGACTTGCTGAATATGGAGAAAGGGAACATACAGAGATCTGTGGTTTTACTGAATCAGCTTTATTTGAAACATTCAGTCACTTTTTCCTTCTGTCCAAAATCATTTTCCCAGTGACACCGTGACAATCAGCACTTCTCTTTGGTTTAAGCTCACCGTCGACCTCCCACTGGCTTCATGTTAGATTCAGTCACTGCCTCCTGAAGCTGTGGACACATATTGTGATGATACTGTTAGTGCACAAATGATATTTAACATGTGTCACATGTCATCATCATCTGGTCTGTTAATCAGTTAATGAGTTAATGAGAACGCCACACATTTTTAACAACTCTGTGTGTGTGTGTGTACGTGACACCTTGTGGCAGGTTTCCTGGAAACTGCCGCCCTGATAACAGTTTTCTTTTTTCCACCGGTTATATAAATACATTTCACATATTAATCATATATTAATAAATGATTTCTTATTTACGAGTCATAAATCAGGACTATGATCGGTCCATGAAATGGTTCAGCTTTGATTTGCTATTGAATTCCATTAAAACAACATTAAAGATATTGTTTTAATGTCTGGGAACAATCTGCAGCTGAATCACCAGGTAACCATAACAATGGTTCAGTTAGTGACTGCGAACACGCTTTCAAACATAGAAGGTGAAGTCCTGAGTATCAGTGATATGAGAATAAGAACTGTCAGTACTCAAGTATTTTCCTATACATCTCATAAAGAGAACATTTCTCCGTGAATGTGCAGAAGCCCACAAATCAATAATCTATCCACGTACAGGTAACGATCAAAAATAGTTAGATACAGAAAAACACCTCATTTAAATTCTACTACTATAAATGACCTCTACCCCCTGGTGGGCTGTGAAGGTACTGCAGGAAGGGCCACACAAACTGTACAATAATCACTTGATCACAAAAAGAGACCAGACATCATGACAACAAGACAACACGACCACACGACATCATGACAACAAGACAACATGACAACAAGACAACACGACAACAAGACAACAAGACAACACGACAACAAGACAACAAGACAACACGACCACACGACATCATGACAACAAGACGACATGACAACATGACATCATGATAACAAGACAACATGACAACATGACAACAAGACAACAAGACGACACGACAACAAGACAACACGACAACATGACAACACGACAACATGACAACACGACAACACGACAACAAGACAACACAACAACATCACAACAAGACGACATGACAACAAGACAACACGACAACAAGACAACATGACAACATGACAACAAGACAACAAGACAACAAGACGACACGACAACATGACAACATGACAACAAGACGACATGACAACAAGACAACATGACAACAAGACAACATGACAACAAGACGACATGACAACAAGACGACACGACAACAAGACAACATGACAACATGACAACAAGACGACATGACAACAAGACAACAAGACAACAAGACAACAAGACGACACGACAACAAGACGACACGACAACAAGACAACATGACAACATGACAACAAGACAACAAGACGACATGACAACAAGACAACATGACAACAAGACAACACGACAACACGACAACATGACAACAAGACGACATGACAACAAGACAACACGACAACAAGACAACACGACAACAAGACAACATGACAACATGACAACACGACAACAAGACAACACGACAACAAGACAACACGACAACAAGACAACACGACAACAAGACAACAAGACAACAAGACAACACGACAACAAGACAACACGACAACAAGACAACACGACAACACGACAACAAGACAACACGACAACAAGACAACACGACAACAAGACAACATGACAACAAGACAACACGACAACAAGACAACACGACAACAAGACAACATGACAACAAGACAACACGACAACAAGACGACATGACGACATGACAACACGACAACATGACAACACGACAACACGACAACACGACAACAAGACAACACGACAACAAGACAACACGACAACAAGACAACAAGACAACATGACAACAAGACAACAAGACGACATGACAACAAGACAACATGACAACAAGACAACAAGACAACAAGACAACACGACAACAAGACAACAAGACAACATGACAACAAGACAACAAGACAACATGACAACAAGACAACAAGACAACAAGACAACATGACAACAAGACAACATGACAACAAGACAACACGACAACACGACAACAAGACAACAAGACAACAAGACAACAAGACAACACGACAACAAGACAACACGACAACAAGACAACACGACAACAAGACAACACGACAACAAGACAACACGACAACAAGACAACACGACAACAAGACAACAGGACAACATGACGACATGACGACATGACGACAAGACAACATGACAACACGACAACACGACAACAGGACAACAAGACAACACGACAACAAGACAACAAGACAACAAGACAACATGACAACATGACAACAAGACAACACGACAACACGACAACAAGACAACAAGACAACACGACAACAAGACAACATGACAATATGACAACAAGACAACAAGACGACATGACAACAAGACAACAAGACAACAAGACGACATGACAACAAGACAACATGACAACAAGACAACATGACAACACGACAACAAGACAACACGACAACAAGACAACAAGACAACAAGACAACATGACAACAAGACAACACGACAACAAGACAACACGACAACACGACAACAAGACAACATGACAACACGACAACAAGACAACAGGACAACAAGACAACACGACAACATGACAACATGACAACATGACAACACGACAACAAGACAACATGACAACAAGACAACATGACAACAAGACAACACGACAACAAGACAACAAGACAACACGACAACAAGACGACATGACAACAAGACAACACGACAACATGACAACAAGACAACACGACAACAAGACAACATGACAACATGACAACACGACAACATGACAACAAGACAACATGACAACAAGACGACATGACAACAAGACGACACGACAACATGACAACAAGACGACACGACAACAAGACGACATGACAACATAACAACACGACAACATGACAACAAGACGACATGACAACAAGACGACACGACAACAAGACGACATGACAACATAACAACACGACAACATGACAACAAGACAACAAGACAACATGACAACATGACAACATGACAGACGCAGCTGTCAGGTTTGTTGATTCGATCTCCTGGTATCGTGAATCTAAGCTGTGACGGCACTGAAGGGCTTCACCTTAGCTACGAATGCCGAGCACCCACCACAACACGAAGGAACCCTTATTATTAAAGTGAGGATAAAGTTAAAACAGTAATGTTGGTGGTTTTCAAGAGGAACGGGGAGATCTGCTTCTTTAGTGTCGCTGTCTTTATTCTGATGCAGCAAACTGTATTATATTTAAGAGGAATCTCACATACTGATGTCTGAATAGACTCACTGTGTGATATTACAGACTCTGATTACTGACTTTAATGTCTTGATGACTAACATGACGTTAACTGTGCTGCTCACCTCTGCTCCATCTTTATCTTTAGATGTAGGCAGAGGACATTAAACCTCGGTCTTTATTTGCATGTGTGAGCTGCGCAGCTTCGTCTTCATGGCTTGTTGCTCTTTGTGTGTGCGCCTCTGTATTACTCTGTATTACTGTATGCACCTTTGTTTGTGCTCTCATAAATCTTCATCATTCACCCAGCTGCCCCCCGTCTGTGTCTACTTCAGCATCGCCACCCTTCATCTCCTCTCCCCTCCATCTTTACCCTTCCTCCATCTCGCTCTCTCCATCTCTTATTCATTCTCTACTGTACCTCTTCCTTCTCCCTCCTTTCTCATTATTTACCTTGTTGCTTCCTCTTCATGTGTCTGTTTCTCTCTTTCATTCATTCTCTCCCCCACTCACCCATTTTCTCCCTTCATCTTACTGTCTCCCTCTTCATCTCCCATTCAGTCTCTCTCCTTCCACTCCTCCCTCTCTGTCTGTTATTTGCCTTCTTGCCTGTCTCTCTCTCTCTCACCCGTTCATTGATACTGGACACTATGTGACCAGCATGCCGAGTGGCTGTTCATTATTCTGGTGGCGAGCAGCAGGAGTCAGGGTGGAGTGTCAGGCGTAGGATCGTGTGGTGAACAGAACGACAGCGAGGGATGATGAAAACAACAGCAGACCACCAGTGAGATAACGAAAAGACAGATAACTCAGCATCGGTGTGTGAATGAGAATAAAAAGAAGCAAACAATGAAATATTTAGTAGTTTGCATGTTTTCTATTGGAGTTTGCTTTCCTGTTTCCCATCGTGCATTTGATTCTTGTGAACAACAACTACTACTCTTACTGTCAAAACAAAGCACTGCACGTCATTTTAGAACAATAATGTTCTCAAACGTTGAACTAACAACACTGAAATAATAATAAAAAGATTCTTTCTATACAACATAACGTTTAATGTTAATATTTTCTACAAGTTTAAAAAAACTCCTGAATTATTTAATGCCGTTATGTTTTGATCGTCTTCATGAATGCAAATATCTTCAAGTTTGGCAACATTAAATGTTGTCGTTTGGAAGTTTTACAACAGGAACAATGAGAGCAAAACCAAAGCAGATAAAGAAAATATCATAAGGTACTTAAAGAGTTCAAGCAGGTGTCAAACCAGGCCCACGGTCCAAAACTCCAGAGAATCCAAGCAACAGAACAGGAACTGATCCAGAAATCAAGTAAAGTTGAACAAACGGCTTCAACACAGGAACTAGAAAAGTCAACAAAAGAACCGACCAGGGAGAAGAAAATGCCCTAAATTCAAAATGGTCGCCAGCTGTGTGTGATGGGTGGAACAGAGTCAGGTGGGAAACTGGGAAACAGGGCAGGAAGGCCAGGTGAGAAGGAAAACCAGGAACACAGGGGAAGTCCGGGGACATCTGGTGGTAGAATCAGGGAACAGACTGTGTCCGTATAGAAGGAGCAGGGTAACAATGAAGATCAGAACTCCTGCAACACGTGCTGTGTGTCATCTGTGAGGACTCTCAGTCATCCAGCTCACGATTAGCCCAAAATGTGCTGTTCAGCAGCCACTGGACGTACTTTAGGTTCTTGGAGATGTTTCACCTTCCATCCAGAAGTTGTTATCAGAAGCATCTCGACTGATGTGACTCCTAGTTTGGCCCTAATGAGTCCGAAACACTGGACGACTGTGCAAACAAAGCTATGTAGCTGGAAGATGAGGTCAAAGACTTCTGGGTTAAGTTTAGGCATGAAATTAACACAGCTAGAGTAAAAATGAACGCTTCCTCAACTTCACACGGTGTTTGTCATCTGCTTGAATTATTTTAACCTTATTCTCATTAAAACACCACAAAATAAAAAGAAACCAACCACATTTATCGTCGTTCTACCAAAACTCCCCCACGGTCCCAAACAAAGCTGGTTGACTTGAGATGTGTCTGAATGTGTCCTCGTGACTGAAGTCATTCAGAGGACATTTATTCCACGTGGCGTTAACGACAGCTCAGGGAGGAAAAGGAGGCAAACTAAATAAAAGACTCACAGAATCTTCACAGTGGGACACGGCTGCAGAAAACGGACGTTTCAGTGTGTTGTTGTTGTTGTTTGGTTTTTACAAAACTGGGGAATTTAAATCAAAGCGTTTTTTACTTAAACTGAAATTTAACAACTTTAAAAACACTGTTGAAATCTCCCAGAGGACCAGCTGAAGTCATTTTCATCACGCCTCAGTGAGCTAAATGCTGCACTACTGATGGAGATGGTGGAAATAAAGAGCTACCAGAGAATGACAAAAACTGCAGGTGTGGCTTCAGTACTGTCTGTGTGCCTTCTCTGTTCTCCCGTGTTTCATTGAAGAACGTCGACCATACTATAAATATTAGACTAATGTCTAATTGATTCCACCAACTGAAGACACTGTAGTAATATCACAGCCTGTTCACTTTATTCTTTCTCCTCCAAGCCTCCAATTCTGTTGTGAGTTGTCAAATATTAATTAATAAATTAAATTAATGTTGTTAACAACCTTTTTTTCATAAAATTAAACATTGGTTTAAAATCCAGATTGAAGCTACAATATGCGACTTAAGCTTACACAAGCGTGAGACTTGTAATAATCGGTCCAGTCTGCTCTGAGCAGGCCTCCCTCTCCCTTCTGTGCTCTTTCACCATCTGCTATATCCCCTCTATGTTCTTCAAAGCCCCTCAGGTATTCATTATTATCAAATTGAAGTTTGCACGATAAATAAGAAGCCTTAAATTCTACTGATCTAGTAGAAAAAAAGAATTCTCTATAGTGCAGCCTGTTTTATCCTGTGCAGCATTTTAACCATGAAATGCATAGTAAGTAAAAAAAGACACTTCTCTGTTCAGTGGGGCTGATGTCATGATGTATTTAATCTATGTTAATTGATCTATTTCAGTCTTTTAGAATGCAGTACTATGGATTTATGTGAGTGTTAATGAACGTAGACCTGAGAATGAGTTGAGGTGTCGAATATGCACAGGTGAACATGAGCTCATGCGTGGGCTGTGTAGATACCTGGATTAAAGGAAGAGCGTGAAATACACGCCTGAAAAAACAAGGATAAACTGTTTTGGGTGTAGACGCAGCATCAGCAGCAGTCAAACACCATTGAGACTAGGTGGTGAAGAAAACATTTAGCAGCTAAAGAGTTCGTTATTTCCTTTGGGAAACTGTTGGTAGACACTAAAACCTGAGCTGAAACAAGTGAACATGGACAATGCTGAAAATCAGTGGTGATGTTAGTCTGTGTCTGATGGATGAGCAGGTAGACAGCTGGTTAATTCATTAATCATCAGTGTGATGGTGATAATACATCAGTTTTGTGCTTAATTCTTGTTCCACAACACAAAGTAGAAAAAATTACATTGATGCTGATTTAAAAGCGTCTTGTTCTTCTCCAGAGAGTAGAATCATACAGTGGCAAGAAAAAGTATGTGTGGTCTGATCTTCATCTAAGACCTAAAAGAACAACATAAAAAAATTTGATCGTTCATGTTTTAAATGCGAACAACTCTAAAAACAAAAGAAACAACCCGGAGAGACAGACAAAGATTTGAAGGCATCATTGGAACTGGCTCACATCTGTGTTCATGAGTCGACAGCAGGTAAAACACTGAACTTGTTATTATATTAGTTACATTATATTTGTTAATACTCTTGAAGATTAGATCACATATTATTATTATTATACTTTTTCTTGCCACTGTATGGCATGTTCCAACTTTTGTGTCTGACAAAGACAGTTTAGGTTTAGTGATGTCAAAGGTCAAATGCTAACCGACCTCCATAACTTCCCATGATGCATGTCACGTGACACATTAACAGAAACAGGCTCAAACTTCGATCTCCTCAATGAGTGATGACGTTTAGTTCGTTTTCTGTCCTAAACCAGGACTGAGTTTGTGGAACAGCATTTTCACGCTGCAGCCGCAGATTCAACTGATACTGGTTCTGATTGCAATCAGCGCTGATCCACGCTGCTTCACTGGCCTCTCTCTCCTCTCGCCACACCTGATCATCCTCACCACCTGACTGCTATTGATCCCACTTTAAAAAAGTCCCACTCAATTTGTTCCCATTCATTTGCTGCCTGTGGTTCCTGCTTCGAACGTTGGTGTCACCTCCCATCACGTTTCCTCCACTCCTCCCCGTTGCCATTCCTCCTTCCTCATTCAGAGAGATGTCTTGTTTGTAAAGTGCTGCACAAACAGTCGGGGAAAAAAACTGTTTTTGGCTGCTGTGACTGCAAATTTGCCAGAAGCAGTCACGGTTGAGCTTGTTTTCAAAGTGCCTGAAGTCCATCACCGGGGAAAAATCATTACAGGAACTTGATCACTGAACACTTCTCAGTTGTAGACTTACTGTTCCTCTCATTTGAGGACGCTAAACAACAAACAGTCATTTGTTCTAATGTCTACCATAAGGAACTACGTAAGAAAAGGTGTTTGTAAATGTAGTGTGAGCAGGAGATATGGACAACAGCAGTCTGAGGAGGCAGAGTGATGTCCAGGTGTTTTACAATTCATATCACACTCTCAGCAGAAAACATCCAAATGTGATTTTCTTTGTCAATATTGTGCAGCAGCAGCCGTTCATCTTAATCTGCACCAGTATGGCAGAGAGCTGCAGACTGGGATCAGCAGCCACCGTCTCACCGTCTCTGTTTCTGTGTTTCTACAACTCTGCTGTTACAAGTCACGATCCTCCTCCAACATGATGTTCTCTACTTCTCTGGCAAACATTTTTGAAAGCAGCTTTGTTGTGTTAAATGAGTTTTCATATATGAAATTTACCAAGTCTTTGTAATTGTCATTGAAAAAAGGAAAAACAAAAACAAAACTCCAGTTTAGTCTTAAAGCAGGTCCTGACGGCCACTGCAGCGGCGGGTCGGTCCGAGCTGTCAGTAACCTCAGCTCTCAACAACAGAACCGAGGAGATGGCGTCACACTGTACATTTTCATTTTCACTCACGTAGGTGGAGGTTTCACGGACGTATTGAGAACAGCAGAGCGTTAATGGAGGCTGGTCGCCTGGTGACCTGCACAACCCAGCAGCATCATTTCACCCACCAGGATCCGTTTATAAGACCTCTGTGCCACATGTAGGCTAACATGATGTGTTGAAGAATGTATGATAATCACACTTTAGCACCACATGCTAATATGACAACATTTTTATATTTTATAGATTTTACTATATTTTAACGTCTGTTGTCTTACATCCATTACATCTATGAGCTGTTTGTGAATCAAGCTACCAGTGCTAACACTTAAATTTGTAATTGTCTACTCTCCATCTATAAAATATAAGAGTGTAAAACACTTAGATGTAGTGTTTAAATTACTGCTTTAGTTTCTCTGGTATCTGAAAACTTCATGTGCTAATTTATCCATCCCTCCATTAACCTCATGTAAACCAATTATCCTGTAGCAGCAGTGAATTATTCACTTCAGTTATTCAAGTCATTTAATGCGCAGCTGATAGTAAATGCAGATGTTACAGTGTAAAATTGAACTAATCCATTCACAACAAAGTGCTGTAAAGAAAAGTTCATGCAGCTTTCTACAGATAATCTAATGCACCATGCAACATGAAAGAGTTCTGCATATCTCCTTTAAACGGTTTCACAAGCACCTGCAAATTCATTTATCATGATTTTATATAGCACATAAATAAAACATGTCAATTTATCTCTTGGCCTTAGTGCCAAGTGAAGTGGCTTGTGTGACCTATGAAAAGGTATAAAAGTGAAGGCCAAATGGTGTTGCCCTTTGAATTGTGAAATTTATAAAATTTATAGCCTGGTTACAATCAATATCTTTATAAAAACAGAACAAAAAGATGTCTGGTCTGAATCTGCACTTTCTCTCAGTGATACAGAGATTTACAGTCAATTTCTGCTTATACCTGGATGTGTGGACCTCAACTCACTGCTTTTAAGTAAATTAATGTTTGAGTCTGAGTAAACTCATTAGAGTTATAACATACTGAGAATATATGTGTGAATAAATATAGGTAGAAATCTACAGGAATTGATAGAGGACTTCTCTGTGCTCCAGTGATCTGCTGGTGTATGAGGAAACGTAATAGTGTGTGAAGAGGTGAGGTTGCAGCTACACACCCCTGGGAGCCCTGTGTTTAGAGAGAGGAGAAGAAAATGGAGATAGATGAGGACGGAGAGAGAGAGACCGAGCGAACGCAGTGTAAACGACAGAGAGAGAGAGAGGATGTGTGTGTGTGTGTGTGTGTGTGTGTGTGTGTGCAGGGGGTTGAGGAAAAGAATGAGCGGCAGCTACAAAGGGGGTTGGTGTGGTTGAGCGAGGGAAGATTAACAGATAGTGAGGGAGGCTGCAGAGTAGGTTGATGAGCTGAGTGATCCTGGGTGATCCGCTCTTACATTTCTTCTGAACACACACACACACACACACACACACACACACACACACACACACACGTTACACTGCAGGAACACGTGTAATGTGAAACAGATCATAGACAGTATTTTTTTTCCCTGTTGCTTTGAGCTGGTGATGTGTTCCACTTGGAGCCGGGACCTTCCCCATAGGGAGTGGGATATATAGGGTGTTTATTCTGAACATGTCAGTGTTATTCATAACGAGTCAAGGTGCAAAATAAAAAACATCACCTGATTCTATGTCTGTGGCTTTGAACAAAACAAGATCCAAACGTTTGCTGTTGTTCAGAGACGACAGATGGAGGCCATAGTTTCAACTTGCCATTTATCTGGCTGTGATCTGTCGAGCTCGTCATCTTTGATTTGAACATCGTGTCTGTGATGTGAAACACGCACAACTCAGTTAAAAGATTCCTGTTCATATATGAACCATATGACCAGTCCTTTTAGGAGCACCTCTAAATATGGAGGCATGATGGAAAAGTGTTAATGACGGTCCTGGGAACCTATTTAACCCTAAATATGATCCATCATCTGAATTATGATCTTTTTGCCAAATCTAGAAACACACAGTTATGTTGGTTTGAGTGTTTTGCTTCATGACAAATCACAGTGTGATTCTTTTATTCATTCTGATTTCAGAAAAGAAAATGGAAGTTCTGGTTCCACTTTTAATATTTCATGTGGGTTTTCTGCCTCCAACACACACACACACACACACACACACACAGATTCCCTGGTGAGATATTTCTCCCTGAAGCTCTTCCTCTGTCTGTACTGGACTGTGTACCTCTACAGAAGTCACTATGAACTGTGCCGTGTGTGTGTGTGTGTCGTGTGTGTGTGTGTGTGTGTGGTTCATGCCTGCTGTTTTTCTCTGAGCTTATAACAAGTTTTTTTAAAGAACATCTGCTGCTGGGTACAGTTTTTATCAATACAGAGAAAATAATGACTTTGTACATCTGGATTCGTTTTGTCAGATTTATTTCTTCAGTTGTTTTATCTTTTCTGAATCTCACAGTGAATGTTTCTAATCTTTATTGTACAGCTAAACCTCCTGATTAAGTGACCTGTTGATATTTTACTTCACTCCAACATTTAAAACAATCCAGAAACACGACCACTTGGTCACAGGACTTTCAGCTTCCTAAAGATGTTACAGCTGGTTTGACAGCTTTAAACTGGGCTTTGTTACTGGTAGCTTAGTGTAAATGGACCTGCTGCTAGTGAGGGACTGTCTTATTAGGACCATTGTTCTTCAGACTGATTTGTGCAACCTGTTCATGATATTTAAAAAATATATAAATTTAACAATTAAAATTGTTTATTAAAAGTAAAAATAAGAATTTTCTGCAAGTTTACGGTAAGAAGTCAGTAAAGTCCACGTCAGGTTTCGAGGCTCTGTGTGAGTGACTGAAGTCTAGTATTGTAGTATTGTGAGCTGCCCAACAGAACATGATTTCTCAGAAAGTTTAAAGAGTCCTAACTAGCATTTATTAAGCAACCTGCATGGTCCGAACATGTTCAAGAGAATCCTGCATTCCTACAGTAAAGTAACACGGATAAAGACTGGATGATCACTCCTCCAACTTCTATTCATCACCATCGATGTTTGAACTGTCAAGAAAAACAATCTCTCCTGAGTTGGCTCAGGATCAGTTGCAGAAGCCTGACTGCTTCTTACATGTGCATGATGTGTGTGGTGTGTGCTGCAGGCATTAATTGATGGTTGTTTGACATCACACAGCTGGAGTGAGCTGCACCCCATCTTAAAACAATAATTCAAACAGTGCCTAAAAAGCAGGTGGATGACAACACAGCAATGACAGAGACAGTACGAGAGAGGTGAGACTGAGTGGAAGGAGGAGGAAGAAGTAGAGAGAGAGATCTAGCAAGCCAGAGAGAAGGAGAGGGAGAGAGGGGAGAGATGGGAGGGAGGTTGGAGAGGGGGAGAGAGAGAGTGAGCTGAATGCAGTCCAGCCTCTCCGTGCAGTGGAGCAGCAGCCAGTCAGTCCGACACTGAAGGACACAGAGAGAGGAGAGACTTCACAGCAGCCCACAGAGAGGAGAGATAAGGAAAGAAGAAAGAGAAGAGCATGTGTTCGCTGACCTTCCTCTTGTTTCTGTGATATTAACCGGTCGGATGAAGAAGACAAACTGCAGCAGGAGGTAGAAGACAAAAAGGAGGAGGAGGAGGTGTTGGAGGTCCGCGTGTTCGTTTCTGCTCTCGCACCATCAGCCCGAGGAGCCTGACACTCGACAGTGTCACTGCGACAGCGCTCAGCGAGGGAGCGTGCACGAGCAGAGTGGCTGTGTGTGTGTGTGTTAGTGTGTGTGTGTGTGCGTTTAGCCACCAACAGCTGAAGCTTCATCTCTCAGGTGGATTTGGAGGAAACCTGGGATTTTCATCACTGGGAGTTTTTTGCTGGTGTTTTGTCTGCTGCACCTCTTTTTTCCCTCCTCTCTCTCTTATTGCTCCTTCAGTGCAGACGTCTCTGCCGGCGCTTTTGCTCGTTCCCTTGCTCAGTCGAGGGACTACTGCTGCGCTCTGCTCTCTCTCCTCGCTCTCTTCTCTTTTCCTGCCTCCCTGCTCCCCAGCCGGCTTTGCTGTGACTGTGGCGGCACTACAACCAGCGGTATCGTTCGCCGGCTCGCCTGCGGAGAGCAGAAGCAGATGGGTGAGTGTCTGTGATTGACTCTGTGTTGAAGAGAACACATGAAGGGGAGATGCTCTTTTACTCCTTTTCTTATTTTCACCCTGTTTTCTCTGCCGTCTGTTCTATTTTCACCTCATTTTCACTTCTTCTGCATCTCTGGCTGAGGTCATCTTTCATTCATTTCTCCTCCACCTCCACATCCATCAGATAAGAATCTATTCATTTTGTGCCTCTTTCTTTTTCCCCATTTTCCATGTTCTCCTCTTGTTCTTTCGCTCTTTTTTCTGCAGCCATTACTCATTTGCGCCATAAGACAACCCTCCAGGCAAAACATCCACACACATCGTAACCTCGAAGTCATCGAGACTGCGAGGCGTCAGGTTTGACATAAAATCGACAGTCGAGGGTTGAACCTCGATAATCCCTCCATCCTTCTCTTCATCCATCACTCTGCTGCCTCATCACCCCTTCCAGTGCACACAGTCACCTACGCCACCTCTCTACCCATCACCCTCCACTTCAACTCATCCAACCTTGGTAAAAACTGTGAAACATCCAGACATTTATTCAGACACCTGCAAAGACCAGAACTTAAACAAACCCACAGGTGCACAGAATATACACCGTGGTATAGTAAATACATCCACACACACACACACACCATCATCAGCCTGATGCAAATATCAGTCATACTACAGTTAGCTTGGTGTTAACAACAGAGCATCAGCAGTAGTACACACACACACACACACACACACACACACACACACACACACAGGTACAGACACCAGGCGGGAAGCTGATTCATTCACATGTTAATTTATTCATCAGATGAAAAGTGCTCACATCCTAAAACGTCCCATGTGGTCCAATTTGCAGCAGAACTGTTTATTAATTGTTTGTCTGAGTTGGAACCAGGAGCCTGATTGTTAACAAATCTTTCATCAGCTCAGGTTTGCCTTTATTGTGTCTGCTTCGTTAACTGTCGAGATGAATCAGGTGGATGTAGCAGCGTTTGGGGTGAAGCTGCTGCTGAGTCGAACCACTGAAGAGAAATGTACTGAGATTAGGATCTAATCTCTAATTCTAACCTGTGGCCACAGAGCTTACTGCTGCATCTGCCTGGTATGAATGAGTGGATGGAAGAAGCTGTCAGGGAGAGTGAGCCCCCATATCACGACACCAGATGTTAGTTTAATGTTACTCCCAGTAAATTGAATACATGTTGTGTATTCAGAAGAGGACCTAAAGCTCCAATCACACTTAGACATTTTGTTCCGTAGCCTCAGTTCTACCCCAACAAAAAGGTCCTCGCTTGTAGTTTTGATCTAGCTACAGCTACCACCTACAACTACATGTGGCTTTATCCCTTTAGTTCCAATGAGAGAAAGGTACCAGACACTTTCCTGAAGCAGGAGGCCCAAAGTCTACTACTTAGCTTTCTGCTGGGTTTTTCATGTAACCTCATGGTCTTCATCAGCTGAAGCTTAAGAGTCATCACAAGCTCCAGGTATAAAAATCCAGCTATAAAATAACTGGAACCATTTTACAGAGAACATCGTGAGACAAAGGCAACTTGAACATAAACATTTAAGATCACTACTATTTATCAAATGTCTGTTTTAAGGAAAACATTGAGCAGCAGATTCTCCTGATGTCTTCTACTGAACTATCCACTGTCTACTCTCACTCTCTGGGAACCAGCAGGAGTTTTAAAATAGAAATGGCTCCAGATGATGGTTGGTTCTCTGCCAGAGTGGCTGTTAGACCACACAAACCTGCCAGAGGCACATCAGAGATGATTAAAATATGTTCATATCTCAGACTCTACACTTTTAGGTAATATCACTGGACAAGGAAGCTGCTCTTCTGTCACATGTTCGAATTTGAAAGCCACACAGCTCTGCGTCTCTTGGGAGTGATATGCAACAAAACCTCGAACCAGAACCAGAGAATGTGCAATTACATGGTGATTCCCATAATGCCCCAAGCCGCCAGAATAAGATGGTCATCCTGCTGTTAGCCTCATAGTCCCCAGATAATGGGCCTGAAGTTGTTCTGCTGTGCTGCCCAACTGCAACAGGTGAAATTAGACACAAACCTTTAAAGGAACCAAATGGGCCATCAGTCCTAACAATGCATTTCATTTAAATGTAGCTACCAGAGGTTGGTTGACAGCTCTGTGGTCCTTTCACCATGGAGGAGATGCCCTCACTGTTATTCCAGAGATGTCTTTCCTCTTGAATTGGGTCACTATTTGAAATCTTTTGTGATGGTTGTAAATTCAAGCCTGCAGCTGTCATCTTTTGCAAAACAGCAAGCGACAAACTCTAAGGCCAAAACGCACAGTCTGCATGTTACAAGTTTTTTTTTTCCTTCTTATAATTGGATTTGATGAAGGGGATGAAACGGACTTGTTGCTGCATCTGAGCGATGACATTTTAAGAGTAAAAGACTCTGAACAAGGCTAAAGCTAAAAAATGAACTCCATGCTTCTCTTCTTTCTTCTCGACTGATACCTTGAGTTTGTATCCACAACACTGTAACTGCTATTATAAGCTGCAGCGGGCCTCCCCTTGAGGATGTTCTTTGCTGTGATTATGTGTAATATGCGTACTTAAGTGCTGCCAACGGCACTCTTTAACAAACAGCCTCTCAGGCGGTGTGTCGCCACTAAACCACATCGTGGAACAGGATAATTCAGTGTTTAGACAGCAGGCGTTTACAGGCACTTACTTTAAGAAAACCTCCAGGGCTAAAACCACCGAGCTGAATGGCTTCTCAAGGACAGTGGTGGAAAATAAACTTGTTAGCTGCTCACGCTCTCACGCTGAATGATGTTCATGTTTGAGTAGAAGTGCTTCACGTCAACATGGTTGAGCCAAGACTTTTGAAAGCACCATTGTTCTGACCTCTGATATCTTTTAAAGCAGATTTTGACAGTGTTTCTGTTCCGTGTCAGGTGCACAGCAGTGAATCCCACGTATCCTCTCTGTGTTGATGAGTGATGAGAGAAAGCATGTTATTATGAGAGTCAGAGTCAGATGTGAGAGTGGTGGGTGGAAAGATAATCAGACAGTGGCTGAGGCAAGTGCTCCCAGGTTTAATGTATGCGCGCTTCATTCCAGCGAGTGTTAGCGTGCTGTTGTCACTGCGGGTGACAGGGCCAGCTGATGCAGCCGGCGTTTACTCTGCACAAGTAGCAGCAGTGACAAGAGACTGCAGGTGTGTGTGTGTGTTTGTGTTTTCAATTCCTGCCTTAACATAATTATGTGTATACAAATGTGTGCATTTGTATGCTTGGGAATTATCCTATATATGTAAATTCCTGCCTGCACAGTCTGTTTGGTCACATGAGTGTGTGAATTACATCAGTAGGTGCATGTGTGTAATGTGGATTTATGTTTATTCAGTGCTAGACTTCAGGCGATGCAAAGAGAAAGATATTCAGTCTGTTTCATTCTGCTACAGGTTTGCTGCAACCTACACACACACATACACACATCTGCAGCACCTTTTCACACCCAAATGCACCATGACTCAACTGACAGGAATCTGTAACACAGAAATAGCAGCTGTTTTTTTTTGTGTGAAGAGCAGCGAGAGCACAGTTACAACATACGTGATGATTGTGTCATTCACAGTCAAGTAGATCAAGGTAAATGATTAAAGCATCAGTTCTGTTCTGGGTTTTATTGAACGCTCACAGAAAATGTAATGAAGTAAATTAGCTGCTAGCTGGAGTGGCTGTGGACCAGTTGGTAGGGCAGGCTGGGGATTTGATTCCTGGTTGCTCCTGGCAACATGTTGAGGTGTACAGAGGCGAGACACTGAACTCTGAACCCCTGGATCCTGATTAATTATTAATAATTATTTGACCTATTGAGACAAAATGTAAATTCTGCAGTGTGGTCGGCTGCATCACATCCTCCTCTGACTCCTCTTGAGTGACTGGACACTGTCATGTTGAGAAAAGATAAATGTCATCTCTGTCATTGCCACTGGTTTACATAGTTACACGTTCTATGCAACTTTAGATTTGTGTCCCAGAGACTTCTTAAAAGAAATGTGTAATGCTTTATGTCACAGGGTTCAACATACCATGATGGGTCAGACAGAAAGAAACAGTATCTAGATGCAAGAAGCCAGAGGAAGTGAAGATAAGAAAAAAGAGACAGTGACTGAGCAAGAGACTGAAAAAAGTAGATAGAAGGATGCAAGACAGATGCTGTAAGAACAGCTGTACTATATTACCAGTGAGTATCAACCCATTTGCTAGGTTGCTATGCCTTCTGTTGTTTTCCTGCTTGTGTTAGTGAAGTTTTAGTTAGTGTTAGATTTTAATCATTGCCGTTCACTCTATCTGTGACAGATTACCAGCTCAGGTGAAGCTGTACTTACTATATATACTATGATGGATGGTTGCTTTCTGATGTATCCACCACCAGCAGACACAGTTATAGGTTTTAACAAGTCCACCTCTGTGACTGAAGATGTCCTTCAGTTTCCTCTGCAGTCAAGACGCTCCGGGCTGTGACAGCGCTGACACATGCTGTTATGTTGACAGAGGTTCACAAAGGGAGCAAACTCTCCAATCAACACACGAGGAAATTAGAACTGTCCTACTCGCAATGTCCGAGTGTAAAACAGCCAGAAAGAAACAGACAACTTCAACTTGATCGACTATTAACTTGACTCAGCTTTCTAATGGCTCTCAATGTACCTACAATTACAATAACTAGGAAGATTTGCATTGACACAGAAACTTGAGCAGGCTGTGACTGTTTATTGCAATCCATACACACTGTCCATTGGGAATGCATGGATAAAGCCAACACACTGAAGGTATTCAGAATGAGCTCCATTCTTTTCTATTGTGTGTTGTTCTGATGACCTGAGCAAAGGAGAACAAAAGCAGAGCATAGACACATAGAGAGGCAGAGAGGGTGAGGTCCTAGAGTGAAAAGAAACCTGCAACACAGCGAGCTCTGCAAAAAAGAGGACGATACAACAACAGAGAAAACACAATTCAAAGGAAATTTAAAGACGTGTTGTTTACAAGGTTGTCCCCAGATGGCGTCAGATGATATCAGGAGCTCAGATCTCTGTCAGCAACATTTCCTTCATCCCTCTGGTCACTGCATGACAGTTTATTAACCTACTTGCTGCCAAAAGCCGTGTATCGCCCCTCACCCCTCAGACTGGCCTCTGCTCGGCTCGCACAGGGAGGAGCATTCATCACGTCTTACACACCGGATGACATCAGTTAGAAACTCCATCCCCACTGTTTGAAAAGCCATTCGCATGACGGATATGGCTGCTGTTGGTGGGCACGAATGAGCTGTCACAGTTTATGTGGAGGGACGTGTCAAGCCTTGCGCTCTTATGTCGTAATTAAAGCGTATGTGGGCGGCGTTTAGGAAGTGGATGTGTGTGAGACAGAGGGAAATAAAATGGACATGTTTAATTAAAGGCTTTCAGACAAACCGAATGGTGAAATGGAATCAGTAAAAGACCACAGATGTACGAAGAGTCTGAAGTCACATGTTGAATGGAAGAAAATCATTTTTAAACAGTATGCACATCTGTGCTGCCAGAAATAGGTGATAAAAGATAAGAGAGTGAAGGTTCTGCAGACAAGTGCATGCTATTAGGAACTTCAATGTTATGATGATGAAATCTTGCGGGCACTGTTGCAAAAATGGTTTTAATATAGTTTAATAAGACTGTTAATTTGCATTAAAGGATTCAAAGATTAGACAGTTTTTATTTAAAGTATTTAACATCAGATGTATTTTTAGTTCACAGACTGTCATATCAGCATTGGATCAGCATTAATCCATTCATTTGCATCAGCTTTATGAGTGGAACTAATTCCTATAAAGTGTCTGTGTATAAATTAATAGTGGGTCATTTCCACTCTACAGTGGTCAGTACCTACCAACTGCATAAAGCACAAGTTTAGTCTGTACCTTAGTTTTCATTGGGTCCTCCTCCCCACCCAGCCACCCAGGTCCAATGAGTCTGTGGACTTGTGCATGTGTTGCAGTTTGAGCCTTTCTTTCCAAACCTCTACACCTCTAATCAAGGCTCATTGATGTGCATGGAGAGTGGAGACCAGCCTGTCTGGTCCAATCCCAGAGGAGCTACTGCAGCACAGATTGCTGACCCTTGTCCACCAGTGACTGTTTCTGTGGTTCACTCTGGATCCTGTACGTTTTCATACAAATGAGATTTAAATTGTAAAAATGATGCATTAAGATAAATGAAAAGTGTCATGTTGTCGGCAGCATGATTAAAAGAAGGCCTGTCACAAATAAAGCAAAAATAAATCAAGAAATAAAACAGGAAGGCTGATTTTACACTTCACACTGTTTTGCATATATTCTATTTATTCATTGATTCATTTTAAGCACCTGATATGAAATATGATTATCTTAGTTTGAAGCTTTTTGCTGTGGTAAATGATGATGATCTGTTTCTCGTCACACTCAGTCTTGTAAATATAGAAATAAATGCACCTCATGAAAAATCCATGATGAATACCCGGTTCTATGTTTTGGTTAGAAGCTCAACATTTGTGTCACAGAGTAACACAGACATTTGTTATTTGTTGTGGCTGTGGACATGCTTTGGGTAGCTGTCTCTGAATCAGTGCATTGTTCATTCCAGGGAAAAATAAATAATAACAAGGACACAAAGGAAACAGCTGAAATATTCACCTGATGCTACAGCAGTCGAAAATGAAGCTATTACCTGGTAAGCCAGTGCTAAAATGTCTAAGCTTTGTAAAATTAGAGCAAAACTAAAATAGTCTCTGGCTCACAAACTGTAACAAATCAGACTTAATGGGATGTTGTTCAGTCAGCACATTAAATTTCAGAATGAAGGTTTTCAGTTACAGATGGTTCGTGTCTCAGATGATCAGAGCCAAACAGAGCAGAGCAAACACACAGAGCAAAGTTTAAATAGGGCACAACATGAGGTAAACGTTTGCTAATGTGCACAAACTGTTCACACAAACCTGTTCTACTGAATGGAGGCGCCCGTCACTTTGACAGCAGACACTTCCTTATAGTGAATCATACAGTAAAGATCCTAAAACATCCAGTATAGTTAGTTAACATATGAATAACACAGTTTTTTCTGGTCATTGCTCATTGCCGATCAATGATCCCTCCTTTTGGATCAATAATTCTCAGCCTGTCTCCTCTCAGCAGAACAGAGCAAATGAATAAACAGTCAGAGACAGATCAAGTCTAAATTAAGAAGGAGGTTCAGACTGTCAGATACAAAAGGACTAATGTTGTTGAGCAGATTTTAAAAATGCAAACTTACAGTTCCCCATTTCAAGACATAACAAAGAATGAAGGTTTTATTTAACTAATTATTTCTATCCCTAAAACTGAACTGCAAATAACTTCTGACTCTTAAAATAAACAACACACCTACATGTAACTACTGGAACATTTCCACTGTAACACAGCTTAACAATAAACTACTAACGGTGGAAACAGAAAAATCTGTCAAGTCTTCATAACTGAGATGCTCAACTGATCATTTCAGGTACAACTTCCCTAAAAAACCACTGAACCCTGAGCACAGACTTCATTTACATCTACTGCAGTGGATTTGTGCACAGTTCATTTAATTTAATGTACACAGTACATGTCAAAACACTGAAGCCTGCACTTTAGATATTTGGACAAAGTGCTTCTCAAAAATGACATCTTGATTGTATAACATGACAACGGCACAATACGTGTGCTACTTTCAGTGGTGGTGCCCTAATGATGCATGAAAACTCTCCCGCAGACAAGTGTGTTAACAAAACTAACATTTGGACCAAAGTGGTCCGGCCCTCAGAGTCAGTCACCCTGCAAAGCTGCGACTTTCTGGAAATAAAGTGGACACTTAGCAGCTATTTGAAGCTCTCTGGCCCAAGAGGCTCAGAAGAGTCTGACCACTCTACATTAGCTATTCACTCCATGTAAGCACACCGCAGGTCAGCAACAGGGGTTTTAAAATAGCCAATTTTAAAGACCTGTTCTTCCAGCTGAGCTGATAGATTTTAGTCAAATTAAGTTTGTATGAGTCATCGAAGGAAAGAACAACACAAAAAACAATTTTTACAAAAGGTCATCAACTAATGCTGCAAATGAAGTGAATGTTAATTTAGTCAGTTATCACAAAAACGGGTGAAAAAGGCAGAAAGACGATAAATAAGCCTGAAAAACCACATTTGGTTGCAACTCACACACACACACAGATGCAAAGTGAATCTCCACAGTTGTGCTCTGCAATCACTCTGCTGTCTGCAGCTCTTCACGTGGAACCAAACAGGAGCTCCACTTGACCATCGAGTCGTCCCCTACAGAGCTGACCCCCGTCAAGGCGGCGCTGGCTGCACCCGCTGGGTCCTGATGCGTTACGTAACGAGAACAGTGTTGGTGAAGTAACCGTTAGAGTAGAGCAAAGGTTGTTGACAGATGACTCTGGGCTGAAACACAGCAGAGAGCTGCTTGTTATGTTCAGCAGCTTGTGTGTTATGTCACATAAACATAATGCAGCAGCAGCCTGACTGAGAGGTGCACTCTTCCAAGTTGTCTGAGAAAAGAGCATCTGAAGGCCATGTGCAAGACGTAATATGCTGCTGTATCACAGTAAACATGCACAGATAGTTCAACAGTATTCTGGCTCGGTGATGTCACATAGTTGGTCGTCAATTACTCTTTTTCTTCTGGTAAACTGTCAAAGCTAAACTCAGTTTCACTAGTAGAACCACTAGTGAAGCTTATGACTGGATTAAATCAAATAACATGTCTTTTCACATATTGTGATGTTGGGGTTGTTTAATGTTGATGACGGCACGTCGTCCACGTGGTGGTGCTCTGCTTAAATCTATCAGAGCTCCAGAATTTTCAGATCCAGACAAAAAAAAATATTAGAAAACGTTGAGATATGTTCTTTCATTTTGAAATCGAGTATCTGCAGGCGGCGTCCTGAAAAGCAACAGTCTCTTTGACATTTCCAGTTATTTGATGTAGCCGTTATACAGCACGGCACACGCTACAGGTGATATTATGCAATAAGTTACTCTGCAGCAATAAAACAGCATATTTTCTTCTCTGTATTGAGCTGCCAGCGTGAGTCAGCTCAGTCTAATGGAGATAATAAAAAAAAAAAAAAGAGTTTTTAGCAGCAGTTTCCCCCTTTTACCTGATGGAGCCCAGCTCACTGTTTAGGTATTAATGGTAATTCTAGTGCAGGTTACATTTCAGAGCAGCAGCTCTCTGATATTAAATCACAGTAATGCCAGTCATTTTAATGTATGTTTTCTGCACTTTCTGTAGTGGGCGTCTCAACACACACACTCACTCATTCACTAGTAATCACAGCTCTTACATGGAAGATACATGTCATTCATATTCATCATTTCAGTGCAGTTTTCCATTACACTTCCAACCAGAGTGGTTGGAGCAACGCAAAAAGCAGTTGACTATAAACCCGAAGGTTGATCCATATGTTGAACGAGACATCGAAACCCCACAGTAGAAGGAATCGATAGAGGGTGTACATTTACTATTATTATTATTATAACCTTAGTCAAGATGAATTTAGAAGTGAAGATAAAGTGGTTCCATGTTCATGTGCAGCCATCAGCAGTGTGTTAAGTCAACAACCACAACGAATGAGCTCTAAATGTGATTAAACTACTACTCACTCATCACCACAGAATAAGAAGCCTGAAATTCAGGTTAAGTATTATTAAATAAATACTGATACTACTATTAATAAATAAATACTGATACTAGTAATAATAAATAAATACAGATAAGAAGTATTAATAAATAAATACTGATACTAGTAATAATAAATAAATACTGATACTAGTAATAATAAATAAATACTGATACTAGTATTAATAAATAAATACTGATACTAGTATTAATAAATAAATACTGATACTAGTAATAATAAATAAATACAGATAAGAAGTATTAATAAATAAATACTGATACTAGTATTAATAAATAAATACTGATACTAGTATTAATAAATAAATACTGATACTAGTATTAATACATAAATTCTGATACTAGTATTAATAAATGAATACTGATACTAGTATTAATAAATAAATAATGATACTAGTATTAATAAATAAATACTGATACTAGTATTAATAAATAAATGCTGATACTAGTATTAATAAATAAATACTGATACTAGTATTAATAAATAAATACTGATAATAGATATTTGTTTTGATGATAGAATGTTGGAAAATAAAACCTTATGTTTAAGAGTTTAATTTAATCTTTGATATTTGATGGTATATATATATGATATTTGAGGCAAACAATGGATTTACTGTATTTAAATACAGTATGATGTCAGTAAGTGCACATTACAATGGTTCCTGTTCTACTGTAAATAACCTTCACCAACTTTAGCAGTTTCTCTGCAGCCTGCATGAGAGAAACCAGGGAAGAGAACTCAACATTTTCTCATCAGCTCAGAGTCATTTCCTGTCGTCTCATTCATGGTAAAACCCTCAAACACTTTTAACACTCTTAGCAAATAGAATGAAAACAGACCAAGGTGACCAACAGTTCGAAGCCTCACTTTAACCCCTGAACAACTAAAACTGCACATCTGCAGTCACCACTCCGTCACCCCACCGCAGCACACTCGCTGGCTGAAGGACACCAGTGTCTAAGAAATGTCATGGCAACAAAAAGTATTATAGAGACATGAAAGCGAGTTCTTGCTCAGCACACCTGCCTGTTAGCACATTGTGCAGCCTGTCAGAGAGCGTGGAGGTCAGATATGCAAACAAGCACTACTTAATGGACGGATATAATAGAACCCAGCTGAGACATGAGTGATCCAACACTCTCTGCCTCTATAAATGGAAAGTGCAGAAATAAAGAGCTGAAGTCAGTAAAACCTGTTCACGTCATGCTCTCATGCTTGAATTTGAAGTATAAGGAGGTGAAAACCGTGCTGAAACTGAAATCTGATTTCCATAAAGGTCTCATTTCATTGGATTATTAAAGATTCTGTACAAGACTGTTGAAATGTTTTGCTCCTGAAGGTCCAGATGGACAGAACAATGAAGACAGGCTTTGTACTTTTGTTTTGCACCTTTTTTTCCTTTGTTTTACAGGATAAACGATTTGGTTTTACAGAAAATATGATTTTAAACTAGATGATTAAGTAACAGATTTCTTTCAGATTATTAAGATAAATACTGCTGGAAGAAACAGAAACTGTCCGTCTTTGTCTCGCCGCCTGCTTCCGTCCACTTCCTGAGTGAGATGCAGTTCATCTTGGAACGAGCCTCCTGTTTCTATCTTAGTAAAACTTGATGAATAAGCTCAAACAAAACTAGAAATAAAAATAAAACAGCCTCATTCTTTAACCGAAGCCACTGAGTTAAACCATCGATTTCTTTGAATCTCTCTCCTCTTCCCTTATTTCCTGTATGTACATCACGGCCTTTTGTTTCTCACCCATTTGACTCTCATCTGCAGCATCCCCATCACTCCTCCCACTCCCTTTCTGGTTTCTGCATCTTCTTGTTCTGCTTTGTTTGGTTTGTTTCCCACCATGTTCCCCCTTTTGTCATTTAGATGCTTTTATCGACTCAAGTCACATTTACACTTGTCAACTTCATTTTTATTTTTGTTGTCTGGGCTTTTTCTCGCTTGAAGAACTTCCATAATCCTCTTTGTTGTTGTCTTTATCTGCATCACTTCTCTCAGTGTTTCTTTGTAACGCATCGTTTTTTCATGGATTGTGGAAATAAACACGACATACAGACAATTTTATGTAAATTGCAAACCTTGTATCTCCCAAATGATCAGCTTTCCACATGCACCACAATACATATTCATGTGCATTGGAGAGAAATCTGTGGCCTCTTTGTTAGGTACACTTTTATAAGCTAATGTGATTCGACATTAAGTCAACAGTTATGATGCGTTTAATGTTCAGTTAGAAAACTTGTTCAAAACACAAACGTTTTCACGTTTTCAAATAATAATATCCTTAAAGTACAAGTTCCATCAAAAGAATTCAATCCAGGCATTTATTTAGTAAAGGTAACAGATCTCATACAACAAGACTATATCAGATAGAAGAATAAATAAATCCACTGTCTTCTTCTCATTACAGGCCTCGTCAGGTCCTGCTCTGTGCGGTGCCGACATACATCATTTCCCAGAATGCCCCAAGTGTGATCCCTCCGGGTGACCTTGCTGACTGCTCCATATCTATTAGACGCCTGCAGACCCATGGCCAATCAACACATCTTCCTCAGAGGTGTCATGGCAACTGCATCTGTTCAAAGGCTCAGTGATCCCCAGATGCTACACTGAAGACACAAAAGAAGGAGAAGAGAAGAGAAGTAAAGGACTGTGGCTGATTTAATGGTTTTGGAGTCACAGAGGAGCGCGGGAGTCTGTGGGAGGATTTTCCTTTTCCGGGATCCTGTTTGGGTCCTGTGAAGTAAAAAAAAACGAAACCAAAAATACATCACTTACGGCAAAACCTCGCGCCTAGACACACTGGATGTGATGTAACGTGAGAGAAAAAGACCCAAAAAAGGACAAATGTTCTGTTTCTTCAAGATGTCGACACACAGGATGTGACGTGCTAACATGTAGCCACAGCAACGGGCTGAAACATCCCAGAAACTTTATATCTGAATATTCACACGTGGCCCTTTTTAAGAAGCTGAGAGCTGCTGGATGTATGAACACACAAACACGTGCACAATTATAAAACCAAAACAGACACACTCTCGATAAGCTGAGCGAGGAGTTGTAAAGTGCTACCAGGTTATTATCGGCCTCGACGCTTCCTATTTTCGTCCTTAATCTTTGTATTCTGAGTAATCATCTTTTTAATTAATGGTGACGGCGGCGTGAAATCTTCCCTGCCACCCCTCTCCCCACCCTCCGTTCCCGCTGCCGCCAGACACCTGAAACCAATTAGCAACAGCAGATCTAGATGAGGGATTAGACACAGGAAGAGCAGGAGAGATTAGATACAAACACAAAGAGGAAAAAGAGAACAGGTGAGGGATCAAAAAGGTGGCAAAAGAGAGCAAAGGAGAGTTAAGAAGGAGCCATCAGTCATTCTGGATGATCAATAGGAGGGAGGAGGGGGTGGGGTGCTGTAGAGGCTATGGCAAGATCAGGTCGGCAGCACACAGCAAAGATAACAACCACTTGTGAGTCAGCAGGTAGATTCAACTGTAAGAGCCCCGAGTCTTGACTGACAGGTGCTCCAGCTGCCGGGGACTCATTGTCATTCTCTGCACTGTGCGGTCGAGCCAGGCAGGGAAGTACAGAGAGAGAGAGGAGAGCGAGAGGAGAGCCTGTTGGCCGGTCGCCATCTTTGGGGCCAATTAAGAGAATTTGATTATATGCCTTAATCTTGGCAGTCAGGTGGAAAAGCAGACAGGAAGAGAAAGAGGAGACAGAGCAGGTGCCACTGATACACACCATTATCTCTGTCTGTAATTGAGTTTGTTTCTGCCCCAGTCGTGTGTTTCCTTCATCTCGTCCACCACCGAAATCTGTCTTTTTGGAAAGGACAAAGGCGTGTCGGCTCCCCAAGAGAAAAAGGGGTGAAACAGAACAGAAAGGGGCAAAAGGACTGTTTGGAAGGTCCGTCCTTTCAGCCTGAAGCCTTCATTTTTCACTTTATTTGGTCCCAGTAGCAAAGACTCTTATTATTTGTCTGCTTCCTCATTTCAGCTGTGCACAAACAGTTTTACCCAGTCTGGAAGACATTCGTCCTTTTCTTCCTTGTGTGTTTCATCCCATTCTTTCATTCCTCTCTCCAGATCCTTCTTCCCAGTGTGGTCAGTTCCCTGTTGCTCTACAACCCCCACATCAAGGCTGAGATAAAGCAAAAAGGGAAAGAAAGACGGAAAAGACAGCAAGGGACTAATTCCAGAGAGAACAAGCAGAGACTTTATTTCCTCAGTACCTGACTCCACAAGGATCTCCTGTCCACTGTCCCGAAGCTTCACTGCTCTTTTAAAAATTCATCCTCTCCTGGAGCTTTTAACCCAGCTGTCCTCCTTGTGGATCCTATACTGTGCACCGACCACCTGTCCTGGACCTGCTGAGATTAACCTGGCTTCTGTCGTCCAAAGGAATCCTCTGATATCAGCTCCTGGTGTCGTCATCTCTTTCAGTGAGTACTTCAGTCCTCTTGTCTGACTGTTTTCCCCGTCTCCTCGCAGCTCTGGGCTCTCCCTTCTTCTATTCCCTTTCTTCTCCTAGTAGCCTCTGTATTCCTCCTGCACTGTTGGCAGGAGTCCACCTGTCAGCACGGTTCTTTTGATTTTTTAGCTTTGACATTTCTACCCACCACAACTATCTACTTTTTTAAATGTGTTTTTTTTAGTTCCAGTAACTCTGAGATGCTGTATTGGCCTTGAACACTGAATAGACTTTGCTATTTTGGTAGAGTCCCTTTTAAAGGAAAACACACATCTGTCTCGTTCAGGTACAGAATCCAAAACTGCAACTGTGAATTCTGTATCATTTGTTAAATATTATGGAGCGATGGAGGCGGCACCAGCCAGGTGGTTCATATATATACTGTGGCGAAAAGGTAAAAGAACGGAAGTATAATGCGGTGTTTCTCTGGAAAGCCAGCATGATGCTAACAATGTAGAGCGGCTGAAGGTGACAATGGGCATTTTCTGCCTTCACTTCCATTCGGCAGTGTGCAGACTATGTTGTCATTTATCCTCACACATATTTGCAGTCATAACGCTGTCAGGAGTTACCGTTACACAGTGATTTTCTAACAGGGATCTCCGTGATAGCTGGAGGTAGCAGGCTAGGCAGGTTAACCAGACGTGCACCTTTGTGACTACTGGTCGGAAGAACCATTCATTCTTGAACATGAATCAGCAGCTTCTACAACTTCAACACCTTGTTCACTTCTATCAGCGTCCATGACTCAGTGGGACGGAGTTTAAAGAACACCTTATGATGTTGAGATAAGTTAGTGAAGCAGATAAATTGGTCTCAACCTGTCTGAGTGAAAGGATCAGTGGGGATTTGTTTGTGCGACTGACCCTTCAGTCGCTACAACGGTGGTGTTGAGACGAACCTGAATCAGTTTGTGTCCTCTGCTCCTGATCGGGCTTTCATTACTGTGAATAAGAAGAATTTTAAAAGGAGCACATGATAACAGGGGTTCAGTCCACAAGGAGCTCGGAGGTTCACACTTTCTCATCATACTATAGTTCTTGATTGATTCCTCTCCCGGCAGCTCTTGGTTTAAAGTTTGTATGAAAATCAATCTGCGAGATTTAAAACTTGCTGCGAGAGATAATCCATCACACTGAACCGTATTCTTTTCTTTTAGTTTCTCATGACTGGATTTTGGCAATGACTCTTCCTCATGTCATAAAAAAAAAAACATCAAGCGTGATGTGTCTGTTATCTGTGACTAAATGTTTTGTTAACAAAATTAAAGTGGCTTTTTATATGGAAGGAAGTACGTAATCTAAATGAGTGAAATTAAGCGAAGTGGAGGGTAAACTCTATTTATTCAGCAAGTGGAGCAGACCTTTATTTTGAAGAGAACTGATGCTACGTTTCATATTTAAAAAAAACAAAGGTTTACACATTATTTCCTCAGTATATGTTGACACATTCCACTGAGGTTGAATAGTTTGTAAGTAAGTGTAAGTTTTGATTTTCAGACGCCGTGTGTACAGTGTCTGTTAAAAGCTTTACCTTTTTTTTTGGTGGATCTCCGTTTTTTCAGTAATGTGAAGCAGAGAGTTTTTTAATACACGGTTTAAACGTTAATTTGCCTCATGAAGAGCTGGATTTTTATAATTTTTATTGGTACCTGGACACAGACCCCTCTCCTTGTAATACTTATTCAGTATTAACTTTTCATTCTGTCGAAAGTGACACACAAGTCGGCTGTTTCACCATCACGAACTTCATTCTCTGTTGCCGCTGCTGGATGATGCAGATTCAGAATGATCTGTAGACGTGGTTGGTTGATGAACACCGAACCGTAATGTCTAATTGTGTCCATCATTGATGATGTTTGAAAAGCCAAACCTAGGCTCACCTCGAAATAAGTTCATGCCACTGTAAATTTCTACCAGTAAGGGATGAAAATGGTCCTGTTTTCTCTCATGGGATGAAATGATGCACACAACCACCCCACCCCCTGAGAGCTTTAGTGTAGTCCAAACAAATTCAGGTCTCCTCCTTTCTTACCATTCCTCTTCTCTGACTAAGCCTTTAGGAAGCTCTCCACTATCCCATTCATTCCCTCCCTCTGCCACTTTCTTCGTTTTCTTCTTCTTTCTGAATCTCTCGGCTTAAATCGCTCTGCATCCTAATCTCTGTCCTCTCGTGCTGCACCCCCTTTTTCTCCTCAGCACGTGTCGGAGTGCGTCGTGTGGGCGTTTGGTCCGGGCCCCCACCTCCCTGCATTCAATCTTTTTGTGTAATTTTTTTCTGATATGTACCAGTATCGGAAGTAATGTTACTGACGTGGAAGAGAACAATAACAGCTTACCAGCTGGTGGCATCCTGGTGTGGGTCGTTTATATCGTCTTTGTTGCAGTGCTATAGGTAAATATTTCAGCTTGTTGCGGGCGCTTGCACACCGTGATTGAAGTGCGAGTCTGCATGTGATTTGAATTTAGATATTGAAAAAGATGCGGGGCGAGCTGACGTGTTGGAGACTACGCGGCAGGTTTGAGCGTGTATTATGAGGTATTGTGTGTTTTCTCTGCCCGCTTGTATAAAATCAGCACTCCGATGGAGAAAGAAGCAAAAACAGTTCAAGTTCCTCTGACACAATTCTCTTTTTTGTTGCTTAAATTAGGACGGGGGACATTAATCTGAGTACCAGTGGGTGATCAAATGGTTCCCCATAACATGGAAATACATATTGAACATCATACCATTCCATAGTCACGGATAAGTGCAGCCAATACCAGGTGTCATCAGGGGAGAGGTAGGGTACAGCCCGAACAGGTCACCATCAGATAAGGGCAGGCATACACAGTACAAACACTATGGACTGACCATTGACCCCAACCATAACATGAATGCCCGTTGGATGGTGGGAAGAGAGAGTCAGCGTAACCAGAGCAACAACAAACAGACAGGGCACACAGCGCAACCCCACAGAAAAGCTTTTTATTTTGCTAAGAGAACCATGCTTATGTTTCCTTGATGCCACTGCTGTTGTGAGTCTGTGTGCCAGGGGGGGCTTTGCTAGACAGTTGCTACATTAAGTGAGTGTGATAGCAATCTGCTAGAAAATAACATTGAAGAGTGAAAGAGTGACTGTACGTTAGCTTAGGTTTCATCAAACCCATCTCTTTTATTTGACACAAGTGGTTGGAGTTATGTTTCTTTGGTGATATCTTTTTTAAACAACAGTAAACAGAGCAAACTAATTGAGCAAGGCAACAGGCAGAACAGAGGAGTAAAACAAGGCAAGACAAGATGCAAAGACAAAGTATGAACAGAGGTAAAGTGTAGTAAGATGTAAGCACTGCGAACAGGAAACACAGATCACTCAGGCTGGTTGTAGTTAATTGCATGTTGCAGTCGAAGTAGTGTTGAGACCCACGCCAATCAAAAAACACACATCAGTTGGTTTGATCTTCCACTGTGCAGGTCTGAATGTGTGTGTGTGTGGGGGTGGGTGGGGGGGTGGGTCATGGTTGTGCTGCTGCAATCTTGTGCATATTTCTTTAGTTTTATGTATTTTATACTAAGTCTTATACACCTTGGCTTGTGATAGCAACATGTCCGGTAAATTAGCTTTTAAGAGAAACTTAGCATCATAGTCCTGTGTAGATCTAGTACACCACTGTCCAGCTGTCCAAACAGATAAATATAATAAACGAATAATAAAAAAGCTGTTGATTCACCGCATTTTAAAGGGTTTCTGGCTATAATTACATGTTTTGCTGCCACTGATCCTGTTCGCTTTAATTACTTAAGGCAATAAATTCAGATTTTCTTTCCAATTCATGATCATATTTGAATGCTTTGTAACTTCACATTTAGTTCTTTAAAATCATGGGAGAAAATTCTAAAAAAAAAAAAAAAAAATAAGAAATGGGTTTACATGTGTAAATAAACATGTTTTAGCATATTGATGTTAGCTTGAGCTGCATACTGTAGACGAGGACGACTGCTCTAAAAGTTTGCGTTTTTTGTGTCTCACCCTAGTTCCAGTGACCTCGTACACATGTGGACTTTAAAACAGCTGAAACTTGCAATGAAATCATATTTAAACTAATCTGGGTGAAATGGGACATTCCTAGTGATAAGCTTCAGGCTGATATCCCTATTTAACAACTACACTGAACGCCTTTGACTTTCGAACGTCTCCGCCTTT